>NC_136019.1:5853706-5871206 GCF_048128805.1 Centroberyx gerrardi | reverse complement strand
GGTTGGCCGGTCCACTCCTCCTCCTCTTCTCTCTCTCCCTCTCTCTCTCCCTCCCTCTGTGGCTTTTCTCACATCATCTCCCTCTCTCCATATCATCCATTACCAGATCTTCCCTTCCCTTCCCGTCTGCGTCTCTTCTCCCTCCTCCCTTCGTTTTTTCTCTCTCTCTTTGGATCCACCTCAATTTCACCCCGTCCTCCTTTAACCCCTCTTTCCTCCGCTCTGTCTTTCCCTCTCTCTCTCCCTACCTGTCCCCGCCCGGCTGCAGCTGAGGAAGCCCTTGAGCAAGGCGCTTCACCCCCCAACTACTCCAGTGGAGCTGCTCCAGGCGCGTTGTGGGGAAAAAAAGCAGGCATGCTCAGTCAGTTTCACCTGTACAAATACAAATTAAAACAAAAATAAAACAAAAAAGTCACCTGTACTTGTAGCGCCCCCTGTGATCATTGAATGTGATCAAAGTGTCATTTTGAATATGCCAAAACGGAGTAGTGAGATGCATCATTTCCCCAAGTTTTGTCAAAATCAGAAGGTTTGCGGTTGCTGCACAATTATTTTGAAAATCGCCATAAGGAGATAAATTAGAAGAAGTGAAATTAACTACTGAGACCATAACCTCTTTATTGACTTATTGAATTTATTGACTTTTTTTTAGAGTTAGTGTAACTGTCTCAGAGACATGTTTCATTGAAATGTTTATTTTATATGTTTCTGTCATAAATTCATGATTATTTGAGTTCATACAGTCATTAAAAAATGATTAAAAATGTAATATAAATAAGATGTTAAAAGTGTAACAATGATAAAAAATTTGTCTAAAATATACCACCTTAAAATAATGTTTGGTTAAAAATTTAGTGCGCTTTATGTAAGGTTTATTTTAATGTAGAGTGTAACGGGTCACATGACCAGAGTTTAGTTATGGGTCAGAACCAACATGGCTGCAGAGGAAAGACATACAGCCCCAAATAACCCTATTCTGCACGTGGTCCAAGAGGCGCACACGGTAATCGTCTTTCATTTGTTTTATATTTGTGTATAATGTTTGTTGATGTGCCTTTACATGGACAATGTGATACGTTTTCAGTAATTTTATTTGATTTCAGCACATTTCTGTTGTGCTAACGTGTTTGGGCCTGTATATCAACGGACACTAGCTTGAGAGACTTTAAAATGACTGAGAGATGTATATTTTGAACCTTTTATGTCTTTTATTTTCTTGTAGTTTTCACGGTGTCTGCTGACGAAAGAGAGAGAGAGACAAAATAAATCTTCAAAAGACATCTGTATGATGCGTGGCCATTATTTCATTGGACCAGTGTAGCTACAGTTAGGTTGTGGTCCCATTGACTTGCATGGAGTTGAGCCGGGTTTGGAGTCTTTTTGGAGCCGGCCTCTAGCGGACGTTAGAGGAATCGCCGCCTGCTGCCACTTCCTTATTGGCTTCAAAATTCACCTGGGGTTTTGGCCGCTTGGGACAAACAAACAAACAGTGTAGCACCCCACTCGGGCCAATCAGGAATCAGAATTTTGAAAATGCTGCAGTGCAGTGGTGAGATGCACCATTCCCCCTCCTAGTTATGTCTAAATCTGATCCGCAGTGCCTGAGATACCAGCGATGGAAAATGAAATGAATGAAAGAACAACCAATCTGTAGTCTGTACTCTCGCCCCCAGATTTCATCATGGGAAATAAAAAGAGTTGAGCGTTTCATAACATTGCCTTCTGCTTTCTGCACTTTCTGAACTAAGCTTGGATTGACTTCAAACCCAAAGTAGGGTCAAAGCTTCTGGCACTTTCACTTTCAAATAAGAAACCCAAAAATTCCAATGTTGAAAATCGGGGCCTCATGCAAACTATCTTGCCCACAGCAGGGGGGAAACTGCAGTATAAAGTCTATTTTGGCTGCAGGGTGTGTAGTGATACTCGGGGCATCATGGATAAAGTGAAGTGACATCATCCGCCGGCCTCCAACCACTTAGCTGCCCCACTATTTACATCTAAAATTACTCCAGCAGCTCCCTGTCTATATCTTTTTCCACTCCTCCTCTTCTCTCTCTCTCCCTCTCTCTCTCCCTCTGTGGCTTTTCTCACATCAGCTCTCTCCCTCCATCTCATCCATTACCAGATCTTCCCTTCCCTTCCCGTCTGCGTCTCTTCTCTCCCTTTAGATCCACCTCGATTTCATCCCGTCCTCCTTTAACCCCTCTTTCCTCCGCTCTGTCTTTCCCTCTCTCTCCCCCTACCTGTCCCCGCCCGGCTGCAGCTGACCCGCTATACAGAAGTTGACCGAGCGTTTTATTGTTCTCTGAATATTTCATGGGGGCAACACAGCAACTTTGGCTCTGCTGTGCCAACACACTCAAAAGATCATGTTGCAGGAGCAAGTGATTCCTGCAGAGGGGGGAGGAGCTTAGCTGATGAAGCTTTTCTCAGCAAGATGGCGGAAAGCTATTTCGGTCAGATGACAAGATGAAACGTGAAAAGAAAAAAAGATATTTGCATCAATGATGGCATTTGTTTTCAGACAATATATAGTAGTCATTTTCAGGAACTACTTTGTTCTCTGTAATTGTCCTCAGTTGTTCAGTTATTTTATCTGGTATCCAGACTTATCAAGCATATTTTAGGATTTTGTTTTTGTGAAATCATCTTTCTGCACTGGCAGATAATTTCACCGGTTTCAACAAATTTTACTTTTTTTTCAGGAGAATGTAACTTGTTTCAGGACATTTGGGACACCCAAAAGTGAAGTTGTCTTGTCTTGGTTTTATGATGATTTGGTGAAATAGTAATTCTGGCATGTATCAAGTGAAATGTATTGAAACCAGCGAGATTATCTGCCAGTGCAGTGAGATAATTTGACTAAAAATATACAATTACAATTTATTACAAATCGACATACACATGAGATTTTAATACAACACAAGCAAGGATCTAGTCAGGAGAGAACAACGAGAGTAAGAGCCATAAATCTAAGCTCTAGTCTGACAGGACAGAGGTGCATAGAGGCAGATAAAGATTTTTTAATCACACAGTCCATCAGGTGAGAAGGTGTTCACTAAAGAGCTGGGTCTTTAGCCTTTTCTTAAAGATTGAGAGGGACTCTGCGGATCGAATGGAGTTTGGTAACTCGTTCGACCACCGAGGAACCACAGAAGAAGAGTCTAGTTAGAGACTTAGGGCCTTGTTCCTTGGCAGAGCGTAGTGGGCGGGAGGGAGCGTAGACCTGAACGAGGGAGTTCAGGAAGGTCGGAGTCGTTTTGGTTGCTGCTTTGTAGGCGAGCATCAAGGACTTGAACTTGATGCGGGCGGCGACTGGGAGCCAGTGGAGGGATATGAACAGCGGAGTGACATGTGCTCTTTTGGGCCGGTTGAAGACCAGACGCACCGCTGCGTTCTGGATCATCTGCAGAGGTTTGAGCGTACATGCCGGTAAGGAGTTGCAGTAGTCGAGGTGTGATATTACAAGAGCCGGTACTAGGAGTTGTGCTGCATGCTCAGACAGGCTGGGTCTGATCTTCCTGATGTTGTACAGGGCAAATCGACATGACCGAGCAACAGAAGCCACGTGCTCCTTAAAGGTTAGTCGGTCATCAGTCATGACACCCAAGTTTCTGGCAGACTTTGCGGGAATGAGCTGAGCTGATTCGAGCTGGATACTGATCTGTTGTTGTTGTGCAGAGGGACCGGCCGGGATGACGAGGAGCTCAGTCTTTGATAGGTTAAGCTGAAGGTGGCGTTCCTTCATTCATCCATGCAGAGATATCGGCGAGGCATGCCGATATCCGTGCCGACGAGACTCATGAAATAAGCTTGATAGGTCTGGAAACAAGTTAAAATCACTTGACAACTTTGTCATTTTTTGCAGTCGCTCTGCTTTTCTTTTTCCTTTTCTCCCCTCAATTCAACAATCTCAGATACATTTGTGAAATGAGCACAAATGCTGAAATGCAGATTATGAGTTGTGGACATCAATATGTTCCTCCACCGGAAAGGATTATGTGACAATACCATGAATTGGATTTTGTGACAACAGCACAAATTGGACATGCCGTTCCCACCTGTTCGTCAAATGAAAAGATTAGCTAAGGAAGTTTTAAATTTAAATCTCACAGTTAGTGTAAGGTTTTTGGTCATGGTTAAATCAGAAAAAAAAACTTTTGGCTAAAAATGAAAACTTAACCGGAGTAGAAAACTTCTTCTCATGAGTTGAGGATTGTGTAGGTAAATGAATCCACACATACATCACCCCGATCTCCTCGCCCTTACTTCCCACCACTTTATTTCAATGTCAACTGTTTCTACTCGTGCCTCCTTCATGTTATCCTTTCATGGTGGGGAAAACGTATTTCTCTCATTTTTCATGCACGGAGCGCCTATTGAATTTTAAAACATTGCACTCAATTTCAGGAGATCAGGCTCCTCACCTCCTTCTCCTCAACCTCTCTCCTCTCCTCTCCTCTTCTCTTCTTTCTCCCCCCCCCCCCCCCCCCCCCCCCAACTCCCTCCCTTGTCTTCTCTGATTCTCTCTCCCTTCTTATAAGACATGATATTATAATACAGTAACCGGGGAAACATTAGACCAAATGGGAATGGATCATTTTTATGTCGCGCTGTAATGAATACAGCCCAAATTAACCTTTCTCAGGCCTATCAACTTCCAGATGCTCCTGACAGCAAAGGAAGATTCATATCCTCTCTCTCTCTCTCTCTCTCTCTCTCTCTCTCTCTCTCTCTCACACACACACACACACACATGATTATCTCTCTCTCTCTCTGATACACACATGTACACCTCCCACACTTGTCTTTCTTCCATATCACTCCATTCCCCCACACCCTTCTCTCTCTCTCTCTGTCCAAGCTGGTTTTTACTTGTTTTCTCTCTTTCTCTGTTCCTTCCTGTCTCTTCCTTTCTTTTCTCTCATCATCCCTCGCTCTCTGATTTATTTCTACCTTTCTGACTTCAGTACATCTCCCTCTCTCTCTCTCTCTTCCACATCTCTTTTTCCTCTTCCTTTTGCTCTCCGCTTCTCCGCTTCTCCCCTCATCTCCATCTCTGTCTCTCTCTATCTCTATCTCCGTCTTTCTCATCCCTCTCTCTGTCTCTCTTTCCCCCACCTCTGTTTCCCCCCCTTTCCACTTCTCACCTCATCTCTAATTCTCTCTCTCTCTCTCTCTCTCTCTCTCTCTCTCTCTCTCTCTCTCTCTCTCACACACACACACACACACACACACATGATTATCTCTCTCTCTCTCTGATACACACATGTACACCTCCCTCTCTTTCTTCCATATCACTCCATTCCTCCACACCCTTCTCTCTCTCTCTCTCTCTCTCTGTCTAAGCTGGTTTTTACTTGTTTTCTTTCTCTCTTTCTCTGTTCCTTCCTGTCTCTTCCTCTCTTTTCTCTCATCATCCCTCGCTCTCTGATTTATTTGATTTATTTCTACCTTTCTGACTTCAGTACATCTCCTCCTCTCTCTCTCTCTCTCCCCCGCATCTCTTTTTCCTCTTCCTTTTGCTCTCCACTTCTCCCCTCATCTCCATCTCTGTCTCTCTCTACTCTATCTCCGTCTTTCTCATCCGTCTCTCTTTTCCCCCACCTCTGTTTCCCCCCCTTTCCACTTCTCACCTCATCTCTAATTCTCTCTCTCTCTCTCTCTCTCCCCCACCTCTCTTTTTCCTCCTCCTTTTGCTCTCCACTTCTGCCCTCATCTCCATCTCTGTCTCTCTCTATCTCCGTCTTTCTCATCTGTCTCTCTTTCCCCCACCTCTGTTCCCCCCTTTCCACTTCTCACCTCATCTCTAATTCTCTCTCTCTCTCTCTCTCTCTCTCTCTCTCACACACACATGATTATCTCTCTCTCTCTCTGATACACACATGTACACCTCCCTCTCTTTCTTCCATATCACTCCATTCCCCCACACCCTTCTCTCTCTCTCTCTCTCTGTCTAAGCTGGTTTTTACTTGTTTTCTTTCTCTCTTTCTCTGTTCCTTCCTGTCTCTTCCTCTCTTTTCTCTCATCATCCCTCGCTCTCTGATTTATTTGATTTATTTCTACCTTTCTGACTTCAGTACATCTCCCTCTCTCTCTCTCTCTCTCCCCCGCATCTCTTTTTCCTCTTCCTTTTGCTCTCCGCTTCTCCCCTCATCTCCATCTCTGTCTCTCTCTATCTCCGTCTTTCTCATCCGTCTCTCTGTCTCTCTTTCCCCCACCTCTGTTCCCCCCCCTTCCACTTCTCACCTCATCTCTAATTCTCTCTCTCTCTCCCCCACCTCTCTTTTTCCTCCTCCTTTTGCTCTCCACTTCTGCCCTCATCTCCATCTCTGTCTCTCTCTATCTCCGTCTTTCTCATCTGTCTCTCTTTCCCCCACCTCTGTTTCCCCCCTTTCCACTTCTCACCTCATCTCTAATTCTCTCTCTCTCTCTCTCTCTCTCTCTCTCTCTCTCTCTCTCTCTCTCTCTCTCTCTCTCTCTCCCTCTGTCCCTCTTTCCTCTGGCTGTTCCTAAGTGACTGACCTCAGCTGAACTTGGGATCTGCCGGGTGATTCGGAAGAAGCCTTAAAAATTGTTTTCCGGGGTGAAAGAGAGGGTGGATTTGCCCTCAGCTGTCCTCTTTGTGCCGGCACTCTGCCCCACAGGAGCTGTAAGACATGGTTTAAACTGACACACGCTCACACACACACACACACTGGAGTACACGTGTTGGGGAAGGACAGCAGCTGAGGGAGAAGCAGACAGAGGCATGCATGCAGTGAAGCGAGTGCAAATGAAGAGTTTTCATTCCAAAATGCAACACCCACCACTTCAGAAACACGGACACCGACTCTTACAAAACGGTCACTGGTTTGCTTGAGTTGACAGCGGAATATAATTAAAGTTACAGGCCGACTAAAGAGCCTTACTTAAAAATAATAACATTTTAACGAGGTATAATGAATTGTGTATTGCCCAGTGAACATCAGAGGGTGTTGGCTTTTTTACAAATTGGATATATTATATAAAGTGTGGGACGTTGGATGCTGGTATAACAGCTGATTCTGGATAGGCCAATGCGTGGGATGTCAGTGTAAATATACATTAAGATCCAGTGAAAACCAGTAGCTCCCAGCAAAAAGAAAAATGTCCAAGGCATTCTGTCTCATTGCAAAAATGAAAATGCCTTTATTTCAGTTAAAGACATTGTATCCATGCGTTATGGCCTAGTCTGGCCTTCATCAGGGAACACCTGTGGTTGTAATGTATATTTATCTGTAAATGTCCCATTAGTGCATTAGCATATTCTGATGGATGTATAGCATTATGAAATGAAACGCTTCCAACGCATGAATTGATGAAACACAATGAAACACATCAGCCACGCTCATATCACTGTCTTTATTAACTTCCATTCATTCCTTAAACACTAAGCGCTGTATTTACTAAGCGTTTGTGGTGGCACTAATGCAGCTGTGTGTGTGTACAAAGTGCCGATTCTGATCTACTAACTTGTGCACGCAAGCATTTCAAATCCACTGTTCATACTGTTATTTATCTGTTATTTATACTGTTATTTATCTTAGCACACTCATACTATACTGTTCATACTGTTATTTATCTGTTATTTATACTGTTATTTATCTTAGCACACTCATGCTATACTGTTCATACTGTTATTTATCTGTTATTTATCTTAGCACACTCATACTACCCCTTACAATTTATTCTATTTATATACTTAGCGTATTCATACCACTCTGTTCATACTGTTCATACTGTATATACACCATACTGAATATACTATATATATTATTATATACATCTTGCATATTCATATATCTTGCATACTCATATCCACTGTTCATACTGTTCATACTGTTAATACTGTTCATACTGTATATATCTTAACACATTCATACTACCCTTATAGCTTATTTTATATATATATATATATATATATATATATATGTACATTACATTGCACTGCACTTTTACTGCTTCTTTTGCACTTCTGGTTAGATGCTAAACTGCATTTCGTTGTATTAGTACTTGTACTCTGTGCAATGACAGTAAAGTTGAATCTAATCTAATCTAATCTAATCTAATTTTGCAAGTAGAAATGGGTTTGATATTTGGCGTTTGACCCAGTTAATGTGTGTTTTGAGGTATGGCAATCGGCGTGCAAAAGTGGAGGAGGAGACTGTTGAAATGGATCACTCTCATCGATTTACTAAACCAAAAAGCGTCAATTTCACCTGTAATTGTGTGTGGTATTTAACTCCCAGCAGACACATCCTAACTTCTCACCCAGAGAAAGACACAGCTGCTGGGTTAGTAGGTGCTCGGGAGTCTGTGTTCATTCGCTTCTTAGTCAAAATCGCAGCCTAACTTTACACTTATTCTAACCTGACTCTTAATGCTAACATAACCTCTTTTCAAAGTAAAGGACAAGGGCTAGCAACAGTTGGGGAAAAAAGGGTCAAGATGGCAACTTGAGATCCTCAATTGTCTTTGTTGGCCGACGGCGTTTCGGAGGAAGTTCCTCCATCAGAACCCAATACATGAATAAAAGGCAACGCACCTTAAAACTCTCAGGCAGGAACAAGGGCCTTTACTTTGGACTTTGGAGGATTTTCAATACCTTTCTATTCCTGTGGTGCTCACAAAGAAAGCAGTACAAGAAACACACACACACACACACACACAGTATGACTACAGGCGTTTAAATAGAGCTGATTGGGTAAAGCATCACTCCAGTGATTTCAGTCCTGTCTGCATTTAGTTGACTGCAGACTAAAACCGCTCTGGGTGGTATAAAACTGCTTCATAACCCTGAGTGAGTGAGAGTGTGTGTGTGTGTGTGTGCAGCTGGGAGTTGTTTTCATTTGGGGTTGCTTTGGTGTGTGTGTGTGTGTGACTGGAGGGGGTTCCGGGGGCGGGGGAGCTTCTCTCAATTACAGTAGATGCAGTCTTGCTCCGATAGGCGATCTGACAAGCCAGTTTATCTGCAGGAACATTATATCCTCCGAAGCACAAACATCTCGAAGGAGACTAGAAATACATACGGCTACAACTCAAAAACAGAAAAAAACACGCATTGATACTGGATTTTTAAACAGTCGCTGGTTCTCGGATCGGCTGGGAAAGTCTGGGCCGGGAAAAAGAAGAATAACGATAAGATCGCACCTACAGTTTGGTTTCTTTGGTCTCAACCAGAGGGGAAAAGTTGGTGCATTTTTGTATTTGGCTCGTTTATGTTCACATCGTCCAATCAGAAGAGAACCAGGGCTTCTAGACAAAAGTGACATGGACATACTAGCTTGTTTATTGGACGTTTTATTCGAGTTTTGGTCACCTGTCATCTTGCCCGGTTAGAGATTTTGAGTCAAAGGAAATCTGATTCTAGTTCATGTGCGTGATGGATTTGTCTGCTCTCTTCTTCTGTGGTGTTTATACCAGTTAAGAACACATGAAGAAACAGCTGAATATGAGCATGAGTCCAGACTGCAGCTTGCCCCTCGCTTCATGTTGTTCTACTAGACTTTCCAAGCATGAGGAACTGCTGGCTATCATCCGTCTCCTTCTACCCATAAACCCTTGTGTTTTGAGGTCTTTTACTGTAGTTGGTTCAGATTACGTTCTCACTCCTAACAAACCACAGCACAGTTTTCTTGTTGGAGGACAGAGAGACTCACATTTTCAGGCGTCTCGGAGGCCGTTATTTGGTGCCACCATCGTTCTCGCCTGGACAAACTGAACTAAAGGAGTAAACGCTCCAGAATTCAAACAAACCGCTCCAAATAATGCTTGAGTGTTCAGGATTTGGGTAATGATAGATTTCGATATATCACAGAAACATAGCTTGCAGCCGTAGCCTAGAGCAGCGATTGTCAAACTTTTCAACTTAAAACAAAGCGATGCCTTCAAGCTTCAAGAGAACAGTTCAACCAGAGAATGATTTTCCCTTTTTCAGGTTGTTTCATTTGAGAGGAAGCCTAGAGGCTGAAAACTATTCTGTATTTCACAAGAAAAAAAGCAAAAATTTGAGAAAAATGACAAGGAATTTGTATCGTAGAAGTCATTTTTTTCCCCCATAAATAATTTCCCCCCGAGCCCCAGTTTGAGAGCCAGAAGGGAGGACTTGTCATTGGAGGGTTGTCGATTCGTCTCGCAAAATCTGAGCGGTCCCTGAAGGTAACGTCATCTCCGCCTCAAATATCATCAAGGTGCCCATGTGCAAGGCACTCAGCCCCCGACTGCTGCAGTAAAAGCTGCTGACACTACAAGACTTCCAGGTTTGAGTGTGTGTCGCTGTATGAGAGTGCTGAAGAAGAGCATGCGCGCTCAGCAAAAGACACACACACACACACACACACCCTGTGGCTCTTCCTGAACCTGTAAACATGCACTCACCAATCAGTGGTAAATGTATAAGTGATATTGTTAGAGTGTGTGTGTGTGTGTTACCGTGTCCTCTGGGTAACCTTTACCTTCTGAAATAATTCAAATTTTAATGAAGTCCTTGAATATGAAAACATGGAAATGACTTGATGGACTGAAAACGGCCTCTGGCTTTTTTTTTTTTAGCCACAAACTGATTTGAGCAGAAAAGCTTCTGCCTTCAACAAGCTGTGTGTGTTTTAAGAGTTTCTTCTGTGAGAAGCCTGGACAGAGGGACCGGGTAAAAAAATTCTCTAATCTCTAAAAAGGGGGAAATGGACTGGAGGAAAATTGTCTCCATCTCCATGAGACAGAATTTTAATTGTGAAAGAGTGTGGAAAAATGAAAGTTAAAAAATCAGACCAATTTCCCAAATAAATTGCAAATTTATTTGGGAAATTGGTCTGATTTTTTAACTTTCATTTTTCACACACTCTTTCACAGCCGTGCCACGCTTCACGTTCATTCAGTCACTCGTTCATTCAGTTACTCATTCGTTCAGTTAAGTGAGAAGAAAGTGTTGCTCATTCACTTCCGACAGTCTGGACTTTTGCTTGGTTTCAATGAGGGATTAAAAAAAATGTGTGTGTAACGATTCAGTCGATTTTGATTCTTTCAGCAAAGAATAAGCATCATAAAATCTCACATTCTGCCCACGATTTGATTCGTTTCGATTCATTTTGACACTTCCAAAAAGTATAATAACTCTTCACTGAGGGTGAAAAAAGTAAGCATTATATTTATTAACTTAACGCTTCAAACAACAACAGCACAGTGTGTCTATAGTATATTTTCAACAACTTTTCCTAGTCTTCACCCTTTCCACCTCCTGTTTATCTCTGCAGAACAGAGAGCTCACAAAACATATTAATGCAATATTAATCAATATTAATCAATCCTAACTTTTCAAGTCGATGCAGTTGGCTGTCCAATCAAAATAGAAATCAATCGAAAGCACCGATGGATCGCGATGCATCGATGCTTTTTACACCCCTAGTGTGTCGGGATGCTGAGTGTTTGGGAAAGATGAACCAAGCCAATCTGAACCTCTAGAAATGCTGCTAATTTACATGTTTACGCATAATAATTTCTACTTTCACGTCAGCAGTCATTTTGTAAAAGCAGATGTCACTCAGGTGAATACCCAGATGTTTCAAAAGTCGGTATATACATTTTAATATATATTATTAATAGGCCTGCTCACTGTATTATTAAATATTTTTCCAGCTTCAAGGTACACAGACTATTGAATGTTTAATCATTTGGTAAAATCTCTAAATAAGTTAAAAATGACAAATTCTATAGCTTTCGTTTCCATTATTACTGTTATTTAAAAATGTGTAAATGTGAGTGAAATTCTTCATTTCTAGTGTTATAATAAGAATCTGTTTATTCAGTGTCACCTTTCCACATTATTCAGAAGCTACTTTGGACAGTCTGGGCAAAGAGATTGGTGTATATTTATTAAAAAATATATTAAAATATAATAAAAGTGACACTAACCCTGCCAGAGTTAGAGGTTTGAGTCCCAGAAAGGTACTTTGGATGAAATTATGCAACAAATGGCGTATTCTCATATTAATTTACATATGTAATCGTCTTCAGACTGCATTGCCACAGTCTTGTCAGTTAGTTTATTTACACACTTCTCTTCTCACAGCTTTAATGTCCTGCTGATAGTAATTTGACACTGACTGATCGTCCTGTCCTCATATCTGTCGTGTAAACGGGGCGTAAATTCATCAGAGTTTTGCGGCTCTGTTCCAGCTTGGCTCGCCCGCCCGCTCGCTCTCTCTTTTTGGAGCGGGGCGTCTGTGTTTGTTCCAGAGAGAGAATTAGACATCAGAGAGGCGCTTTCCTGCACCTGCATCCCCTTCACATCTCATCTCATCTCTCTCTCTCTCTTTCTGACTCGCTCTCTATCGCTCTCTTTCTATCTATCTTGCTCTCATCTGTCTGACTCTCTCTCTCTCACACACACACACACACACACACACACTATTAAAGCTTTATCTGCATGCACTGAATTAAAGCTGCACTTGGAAAGATTTTGATGTAAAAATACACCTGTCTTACCAGCCGGAGTCACAAAGTGAGGCTGAGAAGAGCGTTCCATCCCCACTAATTCCTCACTAATTCACACAATATAAATTCAGCCCTATTTGCCTGAATCAAAATATGGTATCATGTACTGTCACTCCTCCACTCACAACAACTGACGAATCCAAACTCACAACAACTGACGAATCCAAAACTTGAGAGTGAAATCCAAACTGTTTCCTGTTTCCGGTTGGTGAACACGAGCGAGCTGTGTGACGTTTACTGACCTCACTGCACAGGATTTCTGGGTATTGAAGTTCAAATTTTCCAAACCGTTACCGTTTGCTGCCATTAGGGGGCGCCAATGTGCAAAGTTGCCTATAGTGCAGCTTAAAATTATTATTTACATCGAATTCAAATATTCCAGAGGTTCAACATTGTTTAACTTCTTCAACCCTGCCGTTAACGCCAATGGGTCCGTCATTAAAAGCCCATGTTGCATGGCCAAGCTTTGTTCTAATCCACCGAACTTTATTTTAAATTCTAGTCAACATCCCAAGGTTTCCAAAGATACCAAACATGTCAGGCTGAACTACAGGGAAATGTGTCAAATGATGCACAAGACATCTGGATTATTTTCCATTTGATGTAATGGTGAAGCCACAACAATATGGGCTTGAATATTTCACTCAATATAAGCAGCTATAGCTTCAATGAAGCGTTGGAACAAGCAGATACAGAATATGTGACATTGTCGTAGTCGTAGTCGTAGTTGTAGTATAGAAAAAACTGTTTTTACTAACTTTGAAGCTACTTAAATTTAAGGGGAAAATCAGAGGGGTTCAAGAGGTTAAGGACATTTTGTATATGATAAAAAAAACACATTGTCCCACAGCCTGTCTACCTATTACTACAGACTAAACTGAATTTTATTTGTTATTTGGCTTTTTTTTGGATATCTCAGTAAGCGGCTGACAGAAATGTACGCACACGCACACACACACACACACACACACACGCAGTCAAATGTCTCGCTCTCTTGACATCATGTGTCCCAACAGACCTTTAGAGCCGCAAGGGGTAAAGATGCGCTCAGCCAAAAACACCATGACAACCACTGTCTTCTTCCAAAATGTCAGCACATCTATGTTTTCGCTTTTCCTTCTTCTCCTTCTTCTTGTTTTCTTCTTTTTCTCAGATTGACAGATGGTGACAGTGACATTCGATCTAAAAAAAGGAGCAAGCAAAAAAAAAAAAGAAAAGAATATGCTGCACGGGAGGAAACTCTACTCTAAGCTCTACTTCATCAGTGTCACCCGCAGTACGCACGCCGAAGCTGAGCTCGTTGGGACTCATTAGCATTTTTCATTTTGAATGTTGAATTGTTTTAGTTTGATTACACTGACCTCTCTACCCAGGGAAAAAAAAAACTGCCAATTTCCTCCTCCTCCCTTTCTGAGCGGGATTACATCAAGAACACGCGAAAAACAAGTCAAATCTCCGCCGACTTTTCCGAGCACGATTCCCAGCTTGATATCCGTCCTCGACGCCTAATGAATATGTATCGAGTCAGTGCGGCGTGTCGATAAAACAGCAAATTAGTATTTTAGAAATACCCACTGTCTCAAAGTTTGTTTGTCTGAGCAGGGATTGACTTGGTGACTCCTGCTTTAATAAAAAACAAATTAAAACACACTGACTGGCTTATACAGCTGCAAGTCTTCTCTTATTTACTGTCCGCATTACTGGTAATGTTATTCATGACCAAATTCAAATTCTCTCCTGCCAGATAATGCGAGATGTAGAATTATCAGGCTGTTAAAGGAGTAATCCGCAACTTTTTCATATCAATAAATGTCTGTTTTGCTGCTCTCTTATTTATAACACAACAGTGATTCAACCTATATCCAGTTCATTAAATCTTTTCCAGTGTCTGCTCTAAACAGCCGGCGTCTGGTAGCTCTTTCCTGGGAAAAATCCACTTTTTCTGTGTCCGGTTTGTTTTGAATGAGTAGAAGAAGAAGTGAAGAACTCCTAAAACTCCACGGTGACAGAATAGCGGCACGCAAAATCTGTGACCCGGTTATTTTAATTCATAAATTTACTTTGAATACCGCGACTGAGCCACATTACCGCTGTGTTATCCTCAGCTGACAGCCAATCAAAACAATCAACATATTTACATATTTAACACCTGTGTATTGCAATGGATCACTTAGATGTGTCAGAAAGGAATTGCAGCGTTGGTCGGCGAATCATATCAGACAGAAACTGGCTTTTATAACCACAATCAGAGCGGTAATTCATAGTTGCAAAGCCGGTGTGTGAGTCATAATTATCAAGCATTCACATGTTCCCAATGATAATTGATGGCCTGGGAAAACAGTGGAACTTCATCTATTGATTCATTTAAACCATTAAATCAACATTTAAATGTATTTTCATTAGTTAACATTAATATACTGTCGGACTGGAGCAGGTGGTACGTTTTGTGGCGCGGTTTGTGAATCGTTTTCACAATATGCAAATGATTAGAAGGGGTGGGAGTACGGGGAAAAATGTTAATAACGAGCCAGAACTTCACATTTATGAATGAGAAAACAGCCCACTGTGACGGTATCTGCCTCTGAACGTCACGCTAAGTTTTATGAATAAACCATTATGAATGAGTCATATTTTCCCCTCCCTTATGACTACAGCTGAGGCGTCCAGCATGCAACTGCTGCTGTGAAGCTGCTCAGTGTCCAGCAGCAGAAGGCTGCGGTTGCACTGCAGCTGCCAGGTGTGAATGTGTGTGTGAATGTGTGTGTGAGTGTGTGAAGCGGAGTGTCGCTCAGATACATTATGCTTGCTCAGCAAACCTTCACTGGAAAAGAAAAGTAAATTGGAGAAACAAAATGTGAGGGGGAGAAAAACAAAATTCTACACACCCAGCACCCTCCTTGTTAAGTTTGAACAAAGTGCCCACTCATCAGAGATGTCACGGAGCGGGTTGTGTGTGTGTGTGTGTGTGTGTGTGTGTGTGTGTGTGTGTGTGTGTATGTTTCACCCATTTCTCATTACTGTCACACACATCTTCCCTCCATGTATAACCAAATTGGTTTTTTGATGCAGCAGAAAAAAAATACTAAACCAAAAGTCAGTTCTCTCTCTCTTTCTCTCTCTCTCTCTCTCACTCTCACACACACACACACACACATCTGGAATACTTCCAGTCATTCGCGTCTCAGCATTTCAGTATTTGCATTTCATCAAAGCAAAAATGACACTGTCTAATGCAGTCGGTTTGGGAGAGACTCATTAACATTCACACATGTAGACTGAACTGCCATCAGCCATAACAGCAACAAGCCTCACATCATGTTTTTTTTGTTGTTTTTTTCAATTTCAGAGCACTTTAGTTGTCATATTACATAAAGTGCAATCATAAATTTATTTACTCATCCCTCTGAAATACACACACGCATTTCACTTGCAGGGATCAAAACTGTGATGTCATGGTTACAGGACCTGAGTATGTTTTCCTCATTGAGACAAAAAGGGGGGGGGTGGGGGGTGGGGGGGGATTGATTTAACACCAACTGATGACATGTATGGGCCTTAAAGGGAAATTATGATTTTTATTATCATTGGATACACCAGCTACAAACTGGGTATCCCAAAGGTTTGAATGAATCATACTTAAGTAAATGTGCTGTTGTATTTTCTTATGTTTATTATGTTCTAAGCACAGTTATTGCTTGATTGATAATTGAGGACCCTGGTTGTTTATAAATATGGGTCAATAGAAACACTGAGGAAGGAGGAGGGCTGAAACACGTTGCAAATTAAAGACTGTCATGAATACATACTGCATGAGAGCGGACATTTTTCTATAGTTCATACCTTAAAGGGAAATCCCACCTTAAAAACAGAATTCACAAATTCCATTCTAGATCTTAGACCGGTGTTTCCTCACCTGCGCCCCCTAGGGGAGGCACCGGGGAACCGCATGGGGAACGGGACAAGGAACAAAATCAAGCAGAACCAAATTCATGAAAAATATACAAATCTGTTGTATCTGGAGGCATGCAAGCAAACACTATTGGCTACCAAGCTTCAGTGTAAACCAAGAGCAGCAGGCTAAACATGGAGGAGCTGTAAACAAATGGCTCAGTTTGAACTGAAATTGCATCTGCATTTACCCAGGAAAAGGGATTTAGTGGAGGGTAAACTCACCTAACTAACATACATTTCAACATAGATTCATAGTTTACATCATAAGTCGTATCGGCAACACTTCACTTTATAATGGCCTTATTGCAGTGTATTAACCTGTGGGAAAGTATTGTAAGTACACAATAGGCCTATTGCTGTGTAGGTATTGATGAAAATCTCCCTAATACATAATGTACTTATAACAGTGTAATAAACACTTCAATGGCTTCATTTAAATGGTGTGTTACACCACTGTAAGTACATTATGTGTTGGGGAGATCTTCCATTAAGTACTTATGTTGTGTACTTACAATACTGTTCCATAGGTTAATACAAAGGAATACAGCCATTGTAAAGTAAAGTGTTACTGTAAAGGGCGTTTATAGGGTGTGTGTGTGTGTGTGTGTGTGTGTGTGTGTATCACATTGGTTGTTGTTTGCCTTACGGAGATCATAGTTTACCCATCTGCCTGCACATCACTGCATAGGAAATACATATTATTACATACAAATTATTGCAGCTGCAATACAAACGGTTAATAATGTGTTAGTGTTTGTGAACATAAACAACTCTCTCCCAATGAGTGTGTTTACATGCCCAGAATACTCTAGATTACATATTATCACAATAGCAATAAGGTGTTTATGAGCTTTTTTTTTTTTTTATAGCCGAGACACAAATATCCCATTATGCAGCAATTGACAGAATATTATGAATTTCTCTATGGGAGAAGAACACAAGCCCGAGCCTCCGGGGCGGCTCCGCTGGCGGCGGATAAGAGGCTTACATTTTGGACGCATAAAAAGTTTTTACACACTAATGGGATTAATTTCATCAT
>NC_136019.1:5814522-5853506 GCF_048128805.1 Centroberyx gerrardi | reverse complement strand
GTAACCGAGCTTCAGTAACTTGTATGCAGTTGCAGTAATTAAGGACTTTGTGCCATCTGTAAATACCTATTCTAGTAGCAGCTTCATGCCTGTAGGGGTGGGTCGCCTTTTCTCCTGTTTTTGTTTAGGGAGTTAGGTTAGTTGCCTATGTTCTTTTGTTTCCTTTTATTTTGGATAGGTAAGCTAGACCTGGTTTAGTATTCCTTTTGTTTATTGTTTTGCCCACCCTGAAGTCAAAGGTGACTATAGGAGAATAAACCTGCTACTTCTTGACTGTCATTTAGTTTCTCTGGTCTTCCCTGGGAGCGGGGAAAAGTGGGGAGTCGTGTCCAGCTCCCCTAGGCTGGGCATAACATGAGTATGTAACAGAAAAAGAACCCAAAACTGTAAAAAAAAAATAGGTTCTTGGATTTTATTTGGCAAACAATCGTTCCTGTTAACTGAGATAATGAATAAAGTAAATGATAATAAAGTAAATATACCCTACCATCCCTCTACTCTGATTGGTTCGTCCTTCACCCCGTCATCAGATTGTTGAAAAAGGTTGAAACAGCTGAACTACATTTTACGCTCTGCCATTTGTAGCTTTGTGTCGTCGGCTTCCACTGAAAATGAATGACTTCCTGTTGCTTTGTAGCCCGTAATCTGAACGTACCGTTACTTTGGCTGACGTTTGTTCATGTTCACAAACTTAAGCCCTATTTGCACAGGAGTAGTATTATGTAGGGACCTCATCTAATTAATGAAGCACTCCCAAACATCTGGGTTTCATGAAACGCATTCGCACAGATTAATGACATTTGCTGAAATCCCTGGATACAGTTGTATGAGGTCAAGATTTGACACTTTGTAATCTCCTGATTTAGCAAAGCAAAACCTGCTGAAAATGCATCCAAAACCTTCCTCTATAGATTCTACTAATGGCTCCATTCATCATAACAGGAAGATAGAAATCACGCATCTAGAAGAAGAAGAAGAAAAGGAAATTGCATGAGGAAAGCAAATTACAGCTGTCATGGGGACTGCTGTCTTCACCACAGTATGGTTGATCATTTGCATTGGAATTTTTACTTTATAAAATTCAGATTAAAATCACCAGCAATCCCTGCAGCTATTATAAATCAGTGAACATCCTCCGGTAGTATCTGTCCCATGCGAACAGGGCTTCAGACTAAACTATCTAAGAATAGGGGGTTAAGTCTGTATGAAGGAGGATTTTCACTTTCACCGCTCTGCCATCTTCAGATGGGAATAGCTTGACCCCGACTTGATCCTGGAGCTCTGCGCAGTATAAATGCTAAGCCTGTGTTTAGACTGCTGGGAGGATTCAGACAAGTCGGTGTAAAAAGGCTGATAACATTTCAAACACTGCAGCCGGGGGGAGAAGGGAAAGGAGGAGGAGGAGGAGGAGGAGGAGGAGGAGGAGGAGGAGGAGGAGGAGGAGGAGGAGGAGGAGGAGGAGGAGGAGGGTGGAGGAGGAGGAGGAGGAGGAGGAAGGTGGAGGAGGAGGAGGAGGCGTTCAGCTTTCCAAAGAACAAAAGGTGAGTCGGTGAAGTAAACAACTGATCCCTGCACGCTGCATGACTGCCGCCATGTTGACATTTTTTGGAGCCGGAGCAGCCAGAGCGAAGCCGGGGGTTTCCCACAGCGCTGCAGCTCCGCCTGCTATTGGTCCGTGATCGGCGACCTGCGCGATCACTGGACAGGCGACCTGTCAATCACTCGGAAAACAACCCTGTTTTATAACTGTTATATCCCATTAATGACACAATTATTCGCCGTACGGACACATATTAGAAGTGAAATTAGCTGCTGAGACCAAAACCTCTTGTCGAGAAAATGTATTGACTTTATATTTTGAGTGAGAAGTTGGGGTCCCATAGACATGAATGGAGTTGGGCGGGATTTAGACTCTTTTTGGAGCCGGACTCCAGCAGACGTTAGAGGAACTGCAGCTCTCAGTCACTTCCTTACTGGCTTCAAAATTCACCCGTGGTGTTGGCTGCTTGGCTTACACTAGTAAGCCAGGCTTTTAAGCCAAACAGGTTAAAAACCTGTTTACTAAGCCACTAAAGGAGCATCAATCCATTCTTTCAAACACTGTCAGATTTCTTTAGAGATAGCTCGCTTTCTATGAGGAGAAACAAATCTAGTTTGATCTTTTTTTGACCTCAGGACTCCGCTGATCTTTCTGCTGTTTTGTTTCATTGCTCTGTATTGAATGGTTGCAAATGCACTTGTGCAGCATCCTGGTATTATCATATAACAGGGTATTGGAAAAAGCTCAAGGTATCATATTCAATACCCTGATATCATTTACACTCACTTTTCTACTAAAATACCACATTGTGCTTATGAAATCTCATATATAGCACAAATTTCCCATCAGGCAAATGTCAGCTAACTTTGAAACAGACACTCAGAGGGGAAAGTGAGGGAAATTCAAATGTTTGGCAGTTCTTCATGTTCAAATCAGGTGAAATTGGAAAGCTGATTTGGATCAAGTTGTATGCAAGATTTGCATGAAAAATGTTTTAGCAGTAGAATGGAAATCAGCCTGTTCTCAGATCAAGTTTGTAGTTATATATGGTGGATAATATGGTATATTATGGTGGAGTTTTAATTCAGCACTTGACTGCCAAGAATATAAACTAGGCTACTCACCGAGTTTGTTGTTGTTTTGTCTGACATTTAATACGCTGGTGAACAGATTCAGCAACAGATCCCGCTGCTGTGACTTTCAACTGACAGTTGGTCCAACGTTTCAGAACATAATTTCACCAAATAGCATTTTTATTGATAGAAGAGAACACAGCGGAGGGATACCATTTAGGAGGGATAGTTCCTGTTTGGGAGACCGGATCTACTTTTATTTTTAAATAACTAATTTTTGTGAAAACCAAGAATAGAAATGCAAAGTGACGAAGGACCCAGGATGCTTTGTCGTCTTAAAAGCAGGATCTGTCGCTGAATCTGTTCACCAACATGTTAAATGTCTATTTTCGTGGCCTCATTCAAATGACTATGGGAAGTAAAAATGCTCCAAACTCGTCCAGCTGCGTCCGATCTTGGTGAGTAAGAGTAAGAATGAGCGTCGCTTTTTCAGGCGGTGCGCGTCTCACTTTGGAACCAAACTCTTCAAACGTAAAAAAGCATTTTGGCTCGGCTGACTGAGAATCAGATTTTTCACTATGCTGAATCCTGCGGAGGGTGTTACGGGAGAGACGGCGTTAATGTGGGTGAAGGGTGTGGGGTGTTTGTGTATTCGCTGAACCAAAATGTGCAGTGACCCCCATCGACACACAATACACACAGGAGGAACAGTCGGTATCTGGGTGTGTGTGTGTGTGTGTGTGTGTGTGTGTCTTCCTGTCTTCTCTTTTGTCGTTTTCGGAGGTGGATTACATGTCGAAACGTCTGACAAAGCAAAGTCACAACAAAGATTAACTCCTGTGCGTGAGAGTGAGGGAATGTCATGCACACCTTTTATTATACACATGAGAAGTGTGTGTGTGTGTGTGTGTACGTGTGTGGGTGTCAAAATAAAAAAATAAAAAGCGACGATAAAACCACAGTCTGAAAGAGGAAGAGAGAGGGAGAGAATAGCCTTTGGGAAGAAAAGCAGAAGCAGCAATCTGCGTCTATAAATAAAACCACACACGGTGACACGTGAACACACACACACACACACCTGCACAAACACACACACACGCACAACACCTCCGAAGGCGCGTCTGCGTTGAACAGAGATCACAGCCGTCTGAAACCTGCAGTTAATACCAAACAGGTGAACGTTTCCTCTAGAGAACTGGATTTAACATGATATTTACAGAGAAAATCCACCCTAAAAACAAAGTTCGCATACATTTGGTGTGTGAAATGTTTGGATCAGGTGAATCCAGGTGAAAGATGGGATTTCACCTGCTAAATTCATTTCAGTCAAGACGGGGAAAATCGCCTGTCAATCAAACAGCGTGGGCGGGACTGTGCCTTTAAATGAAAAATCAGTATCATCAATTTGTGATGTTCAACGCATTCCAGGAGTTATTTTGTGATAAAGAGTGCTAATTCACTTTTTGGTGTACTCACTTTCTCTCAACCTGCCTCATCTTACTTCTACTTCAGTTAGTGATTTCCTACATTACCCAGGATGCCTTTCAACAACCTCCAGAGAAGATACATTAACTAGTTGCTTTCAATCAAAGGTGGGAGTATGGACATATAATACAGTCAGCCAACTATGATCGCAGTTGCGCCCCCCTTACTCAAAACCCCAACCTGTCTCTCTGCTGCAGTGCATTCTGGTCTCTCTCCTGCTCCTGTGGGTGGAGAAACTGGTCTCTCTTCCTCTTCTACGATGGATTTCTCCCTGTACGATTGTTGAACGTCTCTCGGGGGCAAAACGGCGGCTCTAGAAAGAAGCCCTCGCTCTTTGATTCTGAGGGACTGACACCAAAACCTGACGTTTACCGCTGACGTTTCGGATCGCTGAACAATTTTCTGCTATCGGACTCCACTGTAGCTGCTGGAAATATCTTGACTCGGTGTCCCAGATGGGCCCGGGAACGAAAGGTACATCGGCAGCAGCTGGTTTTTTAAAGTTAAAGTGTTTTAGGGAGGGTTTTTCCTTTGAGCCTTGAGGCAACTGACACATCGATTGTGCAAAAGCGGGCGGCTATCAAGACGAGGAAGTCGGTCCTTTTGTTTTATACACCGAGTCCGTGTTATTCTTATGAGCGCAGACAGTTCAGTCGATATGTGTGAACATGAATAACTCACTCCAAGTGATAAAACCCAGGGGCCAAATTCACATGGGATTCACGCGTGTGTGTGTGTGTGTGTGTGTGTGTGTGTATGTGAGAGAGAGAGTGTGTATGTGTGTGTGTGTCAGAGAATGAGTGAGACAGAGACAGATGTTTCCCTTCAAGTGGGATGGCTTTAAACACGCTGCAGAACAAAGCTAGAATCCCAAATTTTGGATCACCATCCAAGGGAGTCGACATGCGGCTGCCCCACTTTAGTGCAAATGAGGTGTGTGTGTGTGTATATGTGTGTGTGTGAGAGAGAGGCTTACAGATAGCAGCCTATCCCCCCAAAAAAAGGCCCAATTAGTGAAGAGTCTGTTCATTCCCTGCAGTAATTGGGAGCCAGGTCATGTGCAGAAAAGCTTTTATATCCTTAAATGTCCTAAAGAGAGAGACTAAGCCACAAAGCAAAGCCGATAATTTACGGGTCATTCTTCGTTCTGACCCGTGCCGATGGTCACAGGCTTTGGGTAGTGACTCAGAGAATTAAATCGTGGATACAAGCGGCTGAAATGAGGTTTCTCTGCACTCAAAATAAACCCCAAAAAATCAACAGATTAACAGTTCTCTCTCTTGTAAAGTGTAATACTGTCACATAATGTGCTACTCCGTACCAGTAAAAGGTCATTTCCCCTTTTAACTCAGTCTCTGCTGTCTGTGGCTCTCAGCCTGTCAAACAGCATGAGGCCCTTTGGAAAAACTCCTAATCAAACTGAGGTGACTGTAAAAAAAAAACAAAAAAAACACTCTGGCCGTCATTCCTAAATTGAGAAATTCCTCTCAGCAGCTTTCAGAAGCCACACAGCCTGCTTGTACAGCTGCTTCCCATCTCATCTAGACATTATTATTTTTTTAATATATGGTAATTCAATTGTGAATATAATATTAGATTCTGAGTATGATGCAATACGATCGTGCAATTTTCCTGTCATTTTAGTTCAGTATTTTATGTAGTTTACAATGATAAAATATACACTCTTAGAAATGATGTGTCATTTTAACACATCTGTGTGTCTTCTTTGGGGCAACACACACAACATATGTTAATAACAACACATGGTGTGTGTATTGTCATTAACATATGTTGTGTGTTATGTTAAAATTGACACATCCTTTTTAAGAGAGGCAAAGGGATTAAAACGAACGAAGCAATAAAATACGATGATAAAATGCAGAAAGGAGTGATGCAAGTTACTAATTTGCGCAGGCGAGATAAGAAACGACATCAAGCGGCTTATAAAAATATCTCGCATCGAAAAATACAACAAGAGAAGTGGCAGCAAGTGGAGTGTTTTGGTGTTTTCTGACTGATTCTGCTCTTTTCCACGTTGCATGGTTGCATGGTTGTATGGTATTTTCACGCACCTGCTCTCTCTTTCCCTGGATCTTTTTAAAAATTCATCGTTATTTTTTTACAGTTTGATTCCCCGCCGTCTCGTTGCTGTATTTGTTTTCCTCTGGCCACTTCAGCATGTCTTATTTCATCCTCCTCCTATCTTTCCACCCCAGTTGGTCTCAAACAATATCGAGCCGTATCAACACCAAGCAGTTATAAATAAGTCATAGCGGCTCTGTTCCCCACAGCGGGACTTTGATCCATTGTTTTCCTTTTGTTTTTGTGGTGTGTGTGTGTGTGTGTGTGTGTGTGTGTGTGTGTCTGCATGCGGGTGGTGTGTATGTGTGTGTGTATGTATGAAAATGTTTGGAGACAATGCATTTCAAATTAAACTCTGACCGGGGAATATGAAGTCAAACTTGGCATTTTGAGTGATGGGGACCAATGCAGAAGTCTTCCTTGGTGTGAAGTGTTTTGTGGAGATTGTCCCCGCCCCTGCACACCTACACACACACACATATGAACACACACATCACACACACACACACACACACACAAGCTCACTGCAGCTGCCAACACTCGGAAATAGTTGTTGCTTCTTTGCGTGTTTGTTTGTGTTTATTCATGTGGGAGAGAGAGAGTGACAATCAGCGAGACAAATGGTGCAAGCAGAAATGCGTATGGAAAATCATGCACATACATCAGTGAAAAAATGGTCTCACACACACACACACACACACACACACAATGCAGAGAATCACAGAAACAATCAGACATGCTTGGCTTTGTTTAGTGAGCCGCAGACAAAGAAAGAAATTCAGTATGATTAGATGTGCAAAGAGATGTAAAGAAACCAAGCAAAGAACTGATAATAACCTGAGTAAGTATGCATGACTTGATGACGTCAATGTTGTGTTGACACCCAAAACAGCGTTCCACTATACCACTGATTCTCAACCTTTTTCATATCAAGGACCCCTAATTTAGTCCACATTAGAGCCACAGATCCCTATTAGATGAGATTTTGTCTCTTGAACCCAAATGTGAGAATATTTTTATTGTTAGATATGATTTTGTCTAGAATTCCAAGACTGTCTGTATTGTAGGTAGAGAGAAAACAGTGAAAATATGATCAAAATAATCATTATTCTACATTCTCTAATTGTGTTAACTTCTTGTAAATGAAATAATGGTGAAGTTTAACGATTCATCAATTTGCTGGGGACCCCCTGGAACCTCCTCAAGGACCCCTGGTGGTCCCCGGACCCCACGTTGAGAACCACCGTGCTACACCACTAAAGTCTGCAGATATAAACTCCCCGATCTGTCGTTTCATGATATACAACTACGTCTTATTCGCAACCTTATCTGAAACCTTTAACGCTTCAAAAAAGCCCTCAAACCCACCTTTTCACTCCTGCTTTTGACCTCTAACCTTCTGCCCCTCCCCTCCCCCCCTTTCCTCCCTCTCGTTTCACGGCTCACATTTTTATATTTCCCCTAAGAAAATTGTTTGATCCTGTGCTTGTGAAGCGTCTTTGAGTACTGAGAAAAGTGCTATAGAAATGTAACATATTATTATTATTATTAAAACCACTGATGCATTTCGGTGTTTTACTTCAGGAAAGGGTGAAAGTATCCAAAAGTACTTCGTTTAGTTCCTTTCTCTCACTAAATGTGAACGTTTTGTTTTGGGAGTCAATAAGACAAACGCAACAGCATGTATGCGGGTTGTGCCCACACATGAACGAGTGTGTGTGTGTGTGTGTGTGTGTGTGTGTGTGTGCAGGGTTAGCTGCTGCAATAGCCGGATCAGTGTATCAGGGGTTAACCAGCACACAGGTTCTCCATTATAAATAACTTGCTGCTGCTCAACTTATCCATGTGCATCCGGGCGTCGTTCAACATGGGACACTGGGCCATCTGTCACAGTCACAGTGTTCAAGTATGCGTTGAATCCACCTGGGTTGCATTGTTGTGGGTGTGCCTCCGAACCTTTTTCAGCAGTCTGTGCGAATTTCATTGGCCGATGAAGTCTTGTTGGCGGGTGATGTTTACCTGCGCTCCGTCAAAAGTTCAACTAGGTTCGACTTTTTTGACAGACTGGTCTTGCGATGTTTTCACACACTGTGCTCTGGATCACTCCATGTCATCCGTCGACACACAGGTGTCATTGAAAGACATTTACAAATGTCAAGTGTGAACGCCGCCTTACCCTGTGCATGTGTGTGGGTGTTTGTGTGCGTGTTCTTGTACTTGTATCGCTGTGAATAGAAGAAGAAGAAGAAGAAGAAGAGGATCCGTCATTTGAGAGTGTAAAAGTCCGAGTTAAGGCTAGGTTAAGGTTCAGGGAATAAAGGGATTGTCAAGTAATTGTTCTCACAGGTGTAGAGTAGTTGTGTGAGAGTGTGTGTGTGTGTGTGTGTGTGTGTGTGTGTGTGTGTGTGTGTGAGTGGGGACAGGGTAGAGCAAGAAACTGAAGAAGAAGAGAAGAGAGAGAAAGTCAGTTTTGGTGGAGAACTGCCTCTTTTGGGAATAACGATTTCTATCCCTTCCTGGAGAGAAATCGGATGATTTTCGCAGTCTGGTTCCAGATGGAGGAAAGGAAGATTAGAGGATGAAGAGGAGGGATGAAAGCGGAGGGAAAAAGGATTAAATACCCCAATCCAGAATTTAATTTGCCACTTAATTTGTTATTCACATAGATGTATTCACATAGATAGCCACGGTTTAGCATGAAACAAAGATAAAATGTCAAGTGTTGCCTGAAATGTGAAGTAGAACTAATAACAAGTTATATAACTAATTATCTTGTGTAAAGTCATTTTCTTCTTTGGCTCTTATTTCTTTGGCTCTAGCATCTCTTCATATATGATCATTTTAAGGATATTTGATGGATCTGTTGTCGATCTGCTGTGTCCTTACTTTTTGGTTTATTTCAATATTGGTGATTTAAGAATATAAGCTCATTCCTTTTTTTTAAAATTTATTTTAAGGATAATTTCTCTCTGGATGAGATCCTCAACTAAATGCCTAAAATGTCCTGTAACATGAAAGAAGAGAGAGGAAAAAGAGGTTTTATTGAGCCAATTTGGTTGTTTCTAAGTGTTCTCTACTTGTCATATCTTTATTGTCGGGTGAAAACATCATATCTCAAATTTTGGTGATTTTCATGTTGTCACTTCAATTGAAGGATTACATGGTTGTCTATGGGCTGAGAACATTCTCCGACCTCTTATGAAATCTGTTTGAAACCCATTGGATAATGTCTTTCTTAGTTTGTGAAAAGTTGACATTTTGGAGATACGAGGTTTTCGCGGCAGTATGTATGATCTCAAAACTATTTTAATGTGAAATTAAGAAAACAATTCAGTGACATCTGACATGAGAAGAGAAAGGGAATAGTTGTGGTACAGATAAACAGCGTATATCCAGGTAAACACCATTTTCTGCATAAGTAAGAAACAACCACCTATGAATCTGCAGTTCGATAGAAAAGCAATTGCCGATTTACTGATCGCCTACATGAACGTTCGTGGCTTACAATTGCAATTTCTACGTGAATCTCTTGTGGTCACACTGAAGAAGGCAGTCACAGCCCGAAACGTTTGTGTCTCTTTGTTCTCCTGTGCCAAAAAAAAAAAAAAGAACATAAGCATCATTTATTGTTTTGTGTGCGACCTTTGCCTATATTCTTCACCAGTTGTGCAAAGGATCTGCACCAAGTCAAAGGCCGAGGGAGAGGTTTGATATTTTTTAGGTGAAAGATCAGGAGAAATCTATCGCATCTCGCAGATCTCAGCCCGCACCTCGCAACTTTTGTGAAGCGAGGCCCTGCTTAAAGGTCCCATATTCTCCACTTCCCAGAGTTATTTTGTGTCTTGAGGTCCATTCAAAGCTGTGTGTGTGGTGTCATGAGCCAAAGACACTCTCAATCCATTTCTCCACGTTCATTTTCCAGCATCTCTCTGAGCCTTACCAAGAACAGGCTGTTTCTGTCGCCGTGTCTTTAAGGCTCATTAATATTAACGACCCCTCTGTTCCGATTGGCTAACCGTTTCAAGAGTGAAACGTGAGACGCCGCGGCCCGGCGGCTACAGGTAGGGAAAACTCTCCGGTAATAAACAATGACAACCGCTCAACCGCTTTGAAAAAAACACTTTGTTAGTCTATTATTTCTTACAAAAATGATAATGAGCGAACCTTTGCGACACCACAAAGTTACGGAAGTCCAAACGGCTCGTTTAGAGGCTCGCTTTTCTAATATGGATTGTGTGGATTTAGTTGGCGACCGTGCGTTTTGATACTTTCACCATGTTTAGATAGACCATCCAACTCCTTTATCATCACAGAGGCAAGGGGAGTCCTGTTTTACACCATATGGGACCTTTAACGTTAAAATAAATAGGCAGAGTCACAGTTTACCCAATATTGTGGATTGGGAGAGAAAGGAAGACATATTAGGAGTGACAGATTGGAGATACCCTCTAACAGTCTTTCTGATTTTCAGCTACAAGGACAAGAAAAAAAACAAAATCCAAAGAAATCTGATATTACATTATATCCGTCTCATCTTTCTCCTCCGCTCTAAATTGAAACCGACCCTCGGGGAGGCAGAGTTTCCTTTTCCCGCTGAGCAGGCAGCTCTATTTTTATAAGGAAGCTAATCACATTTCTAGCTGAATGAACCACATAGCTTCAAATTGTTTAACTGCATGTTGGTGAGGAGAGGAGGAGTTCTGGATGAAGAGGAGGAGGAGAGAGAAAATAAAGAAGAGGAGGGTAATTAGAGAGAGAAGGAGGATGAAGTAGTCGTAAAAAAAAAAGTAGATGGGGTAATGAAACTAAAATATAACAGGAGGAAGAAAGGTGAAACGAGGACTGGGTGGAAGAGAGAGGTGAAGAGGAGGTGAAATAAAATTAGGAGGGAGAAAAAGGATAGAAAGGAAGACAAGGAGGAGGAAATGGAGGAGGGAGGATAGAAGGAGGAAAGGGAGAACGTTTCCTCAACTGTATACACAACGTTAGCAATCGAGCTAGCGATAGCCTAGCTAGCAAGCAATCTTCAGCAATTTCAGGGGATTCTGAATGTAAATACCAGAGGAAATTGAATGCCGTAGCGCTATAGTTATCAAGGAATATCCAAGTCTTTTAAATTTGTACTTGTGGTTCATTTTCGGCTTTATTATTTTATGAAATTTCTTACGTTCACATACGACTCTACGCTCTGTTCAGCCATGTTGGGAAGAGCGATTACGTCAGAACCGGGCCAATTCGTGCCGCATCTGCAATCCTGGGGCCGGATTCACAAAACCTTCAGAAAATAGGAAAAACTGATATTCTCAGAAATAGTTCTAAATTTTCTTAGCTTTCTTCTTATGTTTCTTCCTAAAAAAAAAATTACGAATAAATGGTATTCTTGAAATGAAAGTTCTCGAATTTGTTCTTGATTTTTTTCTTAACTTAACTCTTAACTAAAATTCCTACAGTGAAAAGGTAAGCCTCTAATTTCATACATTTAAACAAATTTTAGACAAGTAGGTTATAGTTCAGTCTTCACAGGTTCCCCTACACCTAGCATTAAGATTAACAGTTCATATACTTCATCAGTTGTAGTTGCCCTAAATAGGTTTTTCCCTAATTGTTTTGTAGATGGAAGCACTTTGGGTTGCCTCCTAGCCTTGTCTACTAGCCACAATGGTAATAAGCCTAAAGTTTATTAACTATAATTAATTCAGGCCCTATTTTGAGAAGTTCTTAAGTAGGAAAATTAAAGAAATACTAAGAACTAATTAATTTACCAAGAAAATATTGAGGAATTACACTTAAGAGCCTTCTTAAGAACTTCCTAAAATTTTTCCTCTTATGGAAAAGCTCTATTTTAAGCTCTATTTTAAGAACTCATTGGTGAATCTGGCTCCGTCATCCGACATACTGAGGTGTGTCATGCGGCACTTCATGGTCGGAAACTCGTTTCAGACCGTAAATCCGACACCACTTGAATGCAGCGTAAGAGGATGAGGAAAGATAAAAAGATGGAGGAGGTGATGCAGGTGGAGAAAGTTTTAACTGGAGAAGAAGAAAGATAAAAGACAGAGGAAGAGGTGAGAGAAAGTCGGCTAAATGAAGGCTTAGAAGAGCAAAAGTAAAGAATCAAGGGAGGATTCCACGAGGAACCAGAAACCGAGGCGTAGAGATTAGCAGATTAGGGAGAGGAGAGGAAACTTTCACTGGAGGATTTATTCCAATTATTCCTCCGAACCTCATTCACTCTACTCTCCTCCAACTTCCTTCAAGGACGCAGAATTTCCTCCTTTTCCTTTGTTTCTCTCCCTCTTCCTCCCTCTCTCACTTTATGAAGGATCTTATCAATATCTCACCCAGCGGGGGGGGGGGGGAGCCTCAAATTACCGCTTCAGCTCAATACCTCCTCCCTGCGCAATAACTTTCTCTATCAGAATCATCCCTTTTCTTCTTCTTTTTGTTTATTCTGTCTTCATTTTTTCTCTCTTTCCCCCCCCCCCCCCCCCCGTGTCTCCTTATCTTTTCTTTCCCCCCGCAGGTAAAAATCCATCAGGCTTTTGTAACATAACTTGATCGGATCGTACGAACCGCGCTGCCAATTTTCTTTTTTTTGTTGACAGCAGCTGTAGAAAAGAGCAGCAGACGGTGAAAAGAGGGAGAGGAAGCGGAGGGGGAGAAAGATGAGACGGGTCAATATCGGATCGCAAAGCGCGGAGTTTCAGCCTTCCATCCGAGCTCGAGCCGTATCTTCATCTTTTTCCAAAATGATTTCACACGTTGAGATTAGACCAGACTACACTAGAAAAGGATAAAAGAGAAGAGAAAGGAGCATGCTGGACTCGAACAGAATATTTATCAGCACTAGACAAGACTGGAACATAATAAGAGACTAGACTAGGTTTGAAAAGAATAGATATTTTGTTCTGGCCTTTATGGAGGTGTTGCGGAAGCGTTTTAGAATCCCCTGGCGGCCATGTTGGAAGACCGATACGTGATTTCAGCGCAGCAGCTGCCTTGTCCGGCCTGCTGCCGTCAACACTGCAAACACCATGACGGTCTACTTTTGCTGTGTGGCTGGTTCTTCCAATAAGGGAGGAAAAGCAGCAGAGAAGTCATTTTAAATACTTCCAAAAAAAAGAAGAAAAAAAAAGCAATTATCTGGAAAAATAGACGACAACTATGAAAGCCTCAATCAATCGCAAAGATGTCGAGGCAGACGACAGTTATCAGTACAGGGTATGCTAAGACAGTGGTTCTCAACGTGGGGTCTGGGGACCACCAGGGGGTCGCCAGCAAGTTGAATGAATTGTTAAACTTCACCATTATTTCAATAAGTAGTGAAGTTTTAACACAATTAGAGAATGTAGAAGAATGACTGTTTTGACCATAGTTTTCTTATGAGTTATCTCTCTACCTACAACACAGATAGTCATGCAACTCTGGAGAAAATCAGATCTAACAATAAAAATATTCTCATCATCATCAAATGGGGGTCCGTGGCTCTAATGTGGACTAAATTAGGGGTCCTTGATATTAAAAACGTTGAGAACCACTGTGCTAAGATCATTTCTTGAGTCATTTTAGCTAGCTATAGCTTCCCAAATTGCTATCCAAGAGTCAACAAGAAATCTTACTCAACTTTAGAGCAAGTGGCATACACAACATCATGTACTGCTTTTGCTGCCTAGCAACACAAAAGGGAAGTTGTTTACACAGCTGTTGATTTACCTAGCGTTACCTAGCCTAGCTAGTTAGCTAGCAAGATGACTACAACGTAACTTCCCTAAACTTTATCAAACTTTTACTTTATTGACTACAGTTGCTATTTTTTTTCTTAACACTAATCTGATTACATTTTCTTATTTTAAAGATTGTGAAAGGCAAACTTGTGTCATATTGGTAAAATGAATGGTTTAAGGGGTTTGATCGTTTTGAATTTTCAGCATTGTAGACGTGCCGCTCATCACCCTTCACCCCCCGCACGTCTGAAGGACAAATATAACTTTCATACAATGTGCTTAAAGTTACAAAAGGCGAAGTAGAATTGTGAATTTAAACGTGTGTTTGGACTCGGGCCAGCTGGACGGGACTCTGCTGTCAAAAAGACCATAATGTAAAATGTCTAGCAGACTACCGAGTCGGCGATAACAAACACCCAGCTTCAGCTCAGGAGGAAAAAGTTCTGAGTTTCCGTGGTTACAGCATATCAAGTCAGGGAAGAGGTGGGAGGTGTGGATTTGAAAATCGGCTGCACTGTCATCCACTGTACAACACCTACAGAAGGTTTTCTCTTAATAAGGCTTTGGCTCAGGGGAGGGAGAGGGACAAGAGGAAGGAGAGATAGAGTGTGTGTGTGTGTGTGTGTGTGTGTGTGAGAGAGAGAGAGAGAGAGAGAGGTGCCCTATCCATAATAACTTGTGTGTGCTGCATGTTGAAAGGTTTCCGAGTTGTCTTGTCATTTGCATGTAAAAAAAAAAAACGTTCACCTTGCTCACAGCGGCGTGAAAACAGTATTCAAGATGATTTATAACCATTAATAAAGCAACCTCAGCCAGTACAATATGTGTATATATATATATATATATATATATGTGTGTGTGTGTGTGTGTGTGTGTACACGTGTGCGTGTGTGTGTATTAAGCTTAAGGCTGCTGAAGCAAACCACAGCCATTTCAGAACTGTAGCTGAGGCTGCAAAGAGGAAGATTAAAGCAATTTACTGTTGTGTCTCTCTCTCAAGCACATACTCTCTCTCTCTCTCTCACACACACACACACACACTTAGAAATCAACCAATGCTGACTTCAATGATTTTGTGTTTTGTTGCGAGAGAGAGAAAGAAAATGGAGGAGTGTGAGCAGAAACAGGCAGAGAGAGAATGAGAGAACACAGGCGGCAAAAAGAAAGAGAGGGGAAAAAGATGATGGGAAAGGAAATTTGAGGCGGGAGGGATAAAGGTGAGGGGACAATGGGAAGTAAAAATGCTAACCAGCTGATTTGCACACACACACACACACACAGCTCAGAGAAGAGTAATACACATACACAGTTGAAGCAAGAGTAATACACACACAGTGCTAAGGCGAGGATGGTATACACGCACACACACACACACACACACAGCAAGAGCGGCACACATGCACACACTCGCAGTGCGATGGCAAAAGGTTAGATGCACACAAACACAGTGCTAAGGCAAAAATGGTGCACATGCATACACACACAGCTAGAGCAAGAGCACACACACATACACACTAAACAGCAGGACACAACAGTGACTCACTGCTTAGTCAGATAGTGTTCCTAGGTGCCGCTTTTTTCACCCTGTAAAAAAACAGTAGAAAAGTTGGAGGAAACTTTAAAAGAAAGATAATGTCTGTATTTTACAGAGTGAACTAAACTATGTGGATCTCCTTCCTCATGTTGGGCTGCACACACTACTGCACAATCATGTCTGAAGCGCCTCAAACCTGGAGAATCCACCTGCAGCCGGTCTCCCCTTCATCTACATCAGGGCTGAAGTGGATTCATCAGGTGAGATCAATAAAGGATCAAAGCTTTCAGCTGGATTCACATGGTCAGTTTCCTTCGTTTGAACTGCATAATATCGCCAAAAGGTGATTTACTGAGGAACGCTAGGTAAGGAGGAGGAAGGAGTATTACTGGTCTTACTGGTACTGCTACTACTGCTGCTACTACTCCTACTAATACTGCACCTGTTGCTGGTGCCACTGATACTACTACTACTGCTGCTGCTATACTACTACTACTGCTACTAATGCTAGTACTACTACTGCTACTACTATTACTACTGCTACTACTACTCCTACTAATACTGCACCTGTTGCTGGTGCCACTGATACTACTACTACTGCTACTAATGCTAGTACTACTACTGCTACTACTATTACTACTGCTACTACTACTCCTACTAATACTGCACCTGTTGCTGGTGCCACTGATACTACTACTACTGCTGCTGATGCTATACTACTACTGCTGCTACTACTGCTACTAATACTGCACCTGTTGCTGGTGCCACTGATACTACTACTACTACTACTACTACTAATGCTAGTACTACTACTGCTACTATTACTACTGCTACTATTACTTCTACTAATACTGCACCTGTTGCTGGTGCTACTGATACTACTACTACTACTGCTGCTGCTATACTACTACTGCTGCTACTACTGCTACTAATACTGCACCTGTTGCTGGTGCCACTGATACTACTACTACTGCTACTGCTACTAATGCTAGTACTACTACTGCTACTATTACTACTGCTACTACTACTTCTACTAATACTGCACCTGTTGCTGGTGCTACTGATACTACTACTACTACTACTGCTGCTGCTGCTATACTACTGCTACTACTACTAGTCTACTACTGTTGCTACTACTGCTAGTACTACAACTAATACTGCTACTACTATTACTACTGCTACTACTACTACTGTTGCTACTACTGCTAGTACTACAACTAATACTGCTACTACTATTACTACTGCTACTACTACTACTGCTGCTTCTAGCCTACTACTGCTGCTACTACTGCTAGTACTACTACTAATACTGCCACTACTATTACTACTACTACTACTACTACTACTGCTGCTGCTACTAGCCTACTACTGCTGCTACTACTGCTAGTACTACTACTACTAATACTGCCACTACTATTACTACTGCTACTACTACTACTGCTACTAGCCTACTACTGCTGCTACTACTGCCACTACTATTACTGCTATTACTAGTACTACTGCTACTAGCCTAGTACTACTACTGCTACTGCTACCACTACTACTACTACTACTGCTAGTACTACTACTGCTGCTGCTACTACTACTACAATTACTACTACTAGCTGCTGCAGCTACTACCACTGCTACTGCTGCTTTGGATAGTACTACTCATATTACTACTCTAACAAGCATTAGATTAATAACAGTAGAGGATAAAAAATACAGTAAAGTTGACAGCTTACTTCCTGTATGTGATAAGGGGGAGAGGTTAGATAAGCTAGCCAACGATGGCAGCATCTTGACTGGACCATGAGTCACCACACAAACAATGACTCAGCGCTGCATGAGACACAAGCTGCAACAAACTCTGCATTGCTGTAATTTGTAATAACACTTCTTTTTTTTTTAAAGGCGTCATCTCTGTCCCTCTTGGTTTTGATATGAAGAGTTTCATACCATAATGAGGTAGTGAAATCACTGACAATTGATTGATATAAAGTAAAAGTCACTATGGAATATAAAGAAAAAGTTGAGTACATCTTTTTTTTTAGAACGTGAACACATGGACTTTGAGTATCAAGCCAGACATTCCAGGTAGTATTGTGTTTTACATGGATACATGGTGTATTGGCATGAAACACTCTCTTGCTGCAGTCTGTTTCTTTATCTCTTCACGTGTCTTTCTCTGTTATCCATCTTCCTCTCATGCATCTTTGTCTGCTGTTTTCTCCCTGAAGGATAATTTCCACAGCTCAATAATAACGGCAACATTTCAGCGTTTCATGCCACTTTAAAGAGTAAGGTGATCTGTCTCTTCATTTGCTTTCCTTGTCTGTCTTCTTATCTGTCTTTCTCACATCCCCAAACTGGTTTCTGTCTGTCTGTCATCCTGCACAGTATCTGTCTTTTATAATATCTCGTCTGTCTGCTGTGACTGTCTTTGCTGTGTTCTGTCATTCTGCCAATAGCGATGTCCTCCATACCATAGATAGTTATATGAAAAGCCACGACGAGTATTGTTTTCATTGTTTTCTTATTCTCCCATTTTCTCAAATCAATTCAAAAGTCAAATCAAATGTATATTTAAACCGCATTTAAAGGCTCATTCCGTTAAAAAAAAACCCACAATTTTCCATCTTTCCTTTTGGTTATGAGGCATTTGGGCTGTAAATTGGCATGAATGAATATTGAAATTGATCAGGGTTTGATTTGATATGACCAAAACCTTAACTTGCTCCAAAGTGGTTTCAAAATTGGCTTAGAATTGAAAGTGAAATTCTTGACATATTTTTACGTAAAGAATAACTTGAAACATCGGCTGCATTTTTGTCCCGCTTTTTTTTAGGTCCTGCAAACGCACCCCCCTCCTCCTCGCCGTGCGAGTGGAACCGGTCTGTTGTGACTGCGAGCTAGATAGTTGTTTTTGAGCAGCTAATATTTTTGCGTGCTTCCAAAGTCACTAATCAAACATCATGGCAGACAGTGATTGTTGTATAATACCAAGTTGTCACCCTGCACTAAGCCCAAGAGAAATATTTCCAGTGATGTTGACTACTTGATTCCCAAGAATCTGACTGCTATGTGTAGATTCGGCGTCACTATTGCCCTGTTGTTAATGGAAAGGACACGCCCACATTTACCTAGACAGGTGCTGGATGTAGTGAAAATGTGGGTATTTCTTTTTTTTTTGTGATAATGAAGGCAAAGATGTTTTCAGTGAATTTATTGCACTTTTAAGGCGATTTGCCAACAGCACCAACTGAATTTAAAGTCACCAACATGACTCTTTAGCAAAAGAGTCACGAAGAATACAGAAACCAAGCAGGCGGGTTAAAGTAAGAATTACCAAACCTTAAGCACAGAAAAATAACAGAAACAGACAACATAAGCATGCTTGCTTTGTTGATAATATCCATATTTCTCTCTCAGCCTCTTAGCTGTATGAAAAAACACTGGAAAAAAAAAGAAACCACATCACTGTAATACTGTTCCCCAAGGAAGGGAGTGAAACACACACAGACAAACCACATGTACACCAGGGTAAGAACTTTTTCTTTTCAGTTGTCATTTTTTGCCGTCTTGGGCTGATCTTTAGGGCACTTCAGTCTTCTTCGGGGGAAATCTTATTGAACTACAGTATGAAATAATACATAAATACTCAATTTGTACCATGAGGACTAGCTTTAGTTTAAATCCTAATACACCATCACATAAACAGACTAACAGTAAGACATTTTCTACTGCATCAGGCTGCATGTTGGTTCGTTTTCTGATGGAAAACCTCCATGTTCCCCGCCCAGAACACACAGGAAAGTGCGGTCACAAATCACCTACGGTGGCCCAGGGGGGACAGCGGTCGCATTCAAACGTGAGTGTATGAAAACTCAATGAACAAAATGTTATCGGGGTGAACTGCATAAAAGGATACTCCTATTATAAATTTCATGGCCATTTTATGAACTTTAAAAGGGCAGTTTTGCCCCAAGTCCCTGTTCACTTTCTGAACCTGATGCACCACACACATACACACACACACACACACACACACACACACACACACACCACTAACGAGCGCTCAAACACACTTGGAGTCGGTGCTTGCAATTTTTCACCCGATTGAGTCTGCAGGTCAGGGGAGATGAGCTGCGTTCCTCTGCCAGGTGAACAGGCAACATGTGTGTGTGTATGTGTGTGTGTGAAATCCTCTCTGGAAATTGGAAATGGATACTATTGATAAGGTTCAAGGGAAATTTAAGGGAAATTGTTAGAGAGTGCAGTCCATATTTACAGCGAAAAACTGGGAAAAAATGTATCCAAAACGAGGTCCATAAGAAATGGCCACTGTGGGAATAGGGTCACTCTCACGTCTCTGTCTGTGTCTCTGTCTCACACACACACACACACAATGCACACAAACGTAGACGCAGGTCACTTTTATACACACAAACACATCTGTGTCAAACACATAAACCACATTGGACACATTACTGAGACTGTGTTCAACTGTCATGGGCAGCCTGCAGCAAGGTGATGTAAAGACGTACGTGTGTGTGTGTGTGCGTGCGTGCGTGTGTGTGTGCAGGTTAACTAATTTCCTATTAACTGAGCATAGGTTGCTTTATCCTTTAAGGAGCTTTAAAGAGCTTTGTGCATTCATTTGAACACTCTAGCTGAGCTAATTCTTTCTCTGTTCAACCAAAACAGACTGCCTGTGTGTGTGTGTGTGTGTGTGTGTGTGTGTGTGTGTGTGTGTGTGTGTGTGTGTGTGTGTGTGTGTTACTAAATTTATTAATTGGATAATATAGGTATATATTTTTATCCTTAGAGCAAACATTTCTCTCCTTCCAAAGGTAGCTGTGTAAGCTTTGATGCCTACAAAGAGATGCATGTGTGCATCACACACACACACACACACACACACACACACACTCATATCACACTCATTATACACACAGGTCTTACCAAGTGATGTTTTTCTGTGTGTTTTATTGTGAACCCTGCATGCCTGCAAAGCAAATCTCCCATATGGGACAATAAAGTTTGAATCGAGCTGCATTGTGTTAAGATTTTTATTGTTATGTTGAAGTCATATTTCACATTGCCTTGACCGTTTCCAAGGTAACTGAATGATTAACGTTCCACCAGAAAGTTAGATTTCAAACATTTTTTTTGTGAAAAATAAAATCATTATGAATATAATAGTACAATCATGGCAACAAAAAAAAAAAAAAAAACAGACTCCCGAGTCTGCTGCAATGATTTGACAGAGAAAATAAAGAAATACACTTTTTTAGCTGCTAGTGGTAAAAAGATGCTTGGTGGTTATGGCTCCAGCCTCCATCTGTTCTTATGCTACTGATGAAAACCTGTTTAAAGCATGTTGGTCTTTTGCCAAAAGTTTTAATAATTTCAACTTTGTGCACTCGGTGCTCTGTGTGCGACACGTCAAGCTCCATTGTAAACAAGAGAAAAGAAACAAAAAGAAGAAAAATGACAAGTTGTCATACTGTTAGTCACGGCACAGATAATCTTGCTGGTTTCAATAAATTCAACTTCATACAAGAAATCGCGAAACAAGAAACTTTCTCCAAGACAATTTCACTTTTACCAAGTACATGTCCTTTTACATATCCTGAATAAAAGTCGAATTTGTTGAAACCTTTAAAAGTAAAGAAAATTAAAGGGGGGGTATCCTAGGATGTGACAATTCTTAGTATTTCTGGTGATTTTGGTACTTGGAGGTGTGAAGTAATCACAGTAAAAAAATTAAATCATGTTACTATGCCGTTTCCCCACAGTCACTAACTATAAAACACGCCCCCTTGTACAAGCCAGTCAGATTTTGCTCCAGTGTCTGTGTAGACACTGGACTGTCTGAAATCGACCAATCAGCGCTAAGAGGAGGGCGGGCCTTCCAGAATGGCTAGCCAATCCAAAGCAGTAGCTCATTAGCATAAGAAGCTGCTTATGTAAAACGACCTGTTTTCTTGTAGGTGGGAAACAAACACTGGGAAGTGAATAGCTAAAGCTAAAAGTAAACGATTTTTACTGAAAAAAACTTCACAGATGTATTTTATAGACACCAGGTAAGTATATAAAACTGCTGAAAAAGCAAATAATACCCCTCCTTTAAAGAAAAACCTAAAATAAGCTTGATAAGTCTGGATCCAAGATAAAATAGCATGTCAGTTTTTGCAGCCCTGATTGATCTTAAGCATCACTAACCATGATGTAGACTGACAGCACAAGGAGGAGGGGCGAAAAGGCGTGAGTGAAGCGCATGACACTCGCACCGCCGGCAAATATGCTGCCATCATCCTCAGTCGTGGTGCGGAGCGGAGGCAGGTGGGTGATGGTCGTGGGACAGACGTAGCCCGCGTCGCTGTTGATCCCGTCGGAGCGGAAGGTGACGAAGCCCGGCGGGTCGGTGGTGATGTGGCTGCTGATCCACCCCTCGTACTGGGACACGCGGGCGTAGACTCCGGGCAACTCTGGCAGGGCGCAGCCTCTGCCGAAACTCACTACTCCGGACTGGATCCAGACGTCCCATTTGCTCACCATCGGCCCACCTGAGTCTCCCTGCGGAAAGAGATTGGCGGTGTGATTTGAGATGAAACTCCGCTCCTGAACGAAGCTCCTCCCCGCTCCGTTCAGTAGCGCTTCATTTTTTAAAAACTAGCTTGTCTCCTCCCTCGCCGTTTAAAAGCGACGCTCTCCCCCTCCCATTCCTGAAAAATTCTCATAATGGCGGAATCGATGAAGCGAGCTTGCTACCTACCTCTCTTCACTTGTCATTGTGGGACGGTATGTCCTCAGTAGGCCTCTGTAGTGCAGTGGCTTTGCTGTGCTTTAGTTACAAATTTGTTGCGGTTTCTGTGGTCGGAAAATTTTGCTTATTGCAGCTTTAAACCAAATGTAATGCTGAAATCCGGAGTTTTTATAAACATAAAGAAAGCTATTCACGTAAAAAAAAAACTTCTGCAAAATATCTAGTTTTTCATATATTGTCAAAATCTGCTTTGTTTGCATTCGTTTATGTGCTAGAAGTGTGATTTCCAGACCTGTTTTGTCATACAATGGCAGTGAATGGAGAGAGAGAAAAAAAACACAATTCTCCAGTCTCCTCTACCAGACAGGGGGTTTTATCGTGGCCAGGAAGCTACACAAACCAAGGTACTACCAAAGTTCAACATCACATAAAGTCTACGCAGAACTGTGATCGGCCCAAGATCCTCGGGCTTTGCTCTTTTGGTCTGCTGGTCCACGGTCTAGGCTGAGGAGTAAGGGTGATTGAGCTTTCTCCATCAGGGCTCCTGGGCTCTGGTCCTCCTTTAAAACTACACACATTTCTATGCCTGCTTTTACTTGACCTAAGGGCTGTATTCTGTTTTTATTCTTTTTCTTTCTGTGCAATTTTTTATGTATTTTTGTGCTCTATGATAAGTTTGTTATTATATATATATATTATAGCTTGGAGGTACAATGTGAATAAAGTCTGAAATAAGAGCATCCACACCTGCCAGTTCATGTGTCCAGGTGTGATTTGATCAGAAAAAAAATAATTATTGGTTATCAATCAGTTTATACTAAATTCTTCAACACCTATTTTTTCTGCAATGGGATTTTAATTTCACCCGTCTTTGGCTAGCAAGCTGGACCAAAACCTTCCTCCATGTCCATTTCTCCCTCAGAAATCAGCACAGCATCTCATAACAGATTTAGAAAGTTGAGGTCACCTGACAGGAGTCCTTCCCTCCCTCCTTTAGACCGGCGCAGATCATGTTCTCGGTGATAGATGAATCATAGTAGCAGTTGCACTGCCTGTTTCCCACGATCGGCACGTTCACCTCCTGGAGCATCTCGGGCCGATCTAATTGGAGAGATTTAAAGCGTAAGGCACAAATTGGAATGCAAAAATATACATATACAGTACATTGTTTGATTTTCACTCAATTCTGTGGCCTTTCCAATATGTTTTGCCTGCCTCATGGTGGAATTTGGTATATTTAGAAAATCTGATTAGGTGGCAATACAAATATTTTGAATTTAGTACAGCTAAAAGTTTTGAAATTACTACAGTGTTACTAAATGTTACAAAATGTTTTACTACAGCTAAAAGGTAAAGATTTGTTACCAAATTCTGAGAAAAAAAGTCAGAATTCTGAGAAAAATTCAGAATTCTGAGAAAAATTCAGAATTCTGAGACTAAAGTCAGATTTCTGAGAATAAAGTTTCTCAGAAGAGATTAATCTCAGAACTCAAATACAATTTTCACATGTGGCCCTAATCCTAATACAGATGTGCTGAGTAAAACTGGCTGACCTGACATTGAGACGTTATGATGGAATATACAGTATATAATATATTATCACAATGCAAAATTATGTTGGGCCGTCATTTGCTTATTTTGGCTTGAATGAAGAGAAATATCAAACCTGTCATTTCCCCGCAGAAAAAAAGAACATTTCTTGTAAATGTAGTGTACTCATTCTTCCACAGATTCTTTGAAATATTTGGTTTTTGAATTGAAATTAAGTTTTTTAATCAATCAATTTACTCATTATTGCCTTTTTATATTTTGCCTTGTTTGTGTTGTTTGTGCTTTAGAAATTATTGCATTTTTCCCCCCTTTCACTTTATACATTCCCTTTATTCAGCATTTGAAGGCAAAAATGACACAGGAAGGGGGGTTGGGAGGCAGGAATATGAAGTATTGCTTAAATTTGCGTTAGCCAAGAGTGAAAGGCCCCAAGGTCTTTCAGCGTTACACTATATATACAAATCCTTTTTGATTCTTCAGTCTTTATACTCACCATTAGTCCCGTTTAGGCCCCAGCCAGTGACCCAGCTTTCAGTCCCGTTGTGGAACGAGCTGTTGGACGCGGCCAGGCAGACCGGGCTGATGTAGTCGGTGAAATTCACAGGAGACTCGAGCTCCAGGAGACATATGTCATTGTCCAGGGAGGAGTCGTCGTAGTGGGGATGACAGACGGCCCGTTCAACCCTCCGGTACACTTCGTTGGGGTTTGGTCCTTCCTGGGTCTGGCGGCCCAAATAAACTACAGTAGAGTTGACATCTCTGGAAGCAAAAAATAGTAAAAGTTAGCGGGAATTCTGACGTTTAGCCCTTAGCTGAGCGTGGACAGGGAAACTCTCCGCTACCTCAACAGTTCAACTGACACTGAGCAAGGCACTTCACCCTGCAGCTCTACTAAATGTCTGTAAGAAAAGAATGCAGGGAAGTGCTGAAAGAGCATGCTCACTCCACAAACTCTTCTCCGGATAAATTAACCTCTTAATTTATCCAGCAAATCATCCATTAAAACTCCTCACCAAATGTCCCCACTGCCCTGTTCATTCAGTTCGTCACCCCAGCTTTCCACAGGGAAAAAAACAAAATTCATGTGCAGGTCGCCTGTCAAAAATCACCAATTAGAAAAAGCGTTTTTCTGCAGTATTCAAAAACCTTTAAAAATAAAATACAGTAAAATACAAATTTTCGTGCAGGCTCAATAGAACGACAATTGTTTTTCAATGAAGAATACTGGGCAATAAAAATAAAATATACTTTACATTACTAAAATGAAAAACAATCAAATGACAAAAAAAACAAATTGGAGTAAATATTAAAATGTACATGTTTACCTTAAAATTGTAGCTGGCTTGCTGTTGTCTGACTATGGGACACCTCATTAACTATGCATACTGTCAACCAATCAGAGCATTCATTAAAACCTGGGTGTAGGTGACATCATTTACACCAGGAAGTAGATTGGAATTCAAAATTAGTTTGCTTCTGCTGACAACCAGACGGAGAGTTGCTGTTATAATCATTTGGGTAACTTTACATGAACAGGTCCCTTGTTCATTTATACCATGAAATTGAGAAATGTAATTCTCATTGCACTGGACCTTTAAAGTCAAGAAGAAAAACGAACATTACGTTTGCCACAGTGATTCCTCACCCCAAGATGCAGTGAGCAGCCGTCAGCACCCACTGGTTGTTAATCAGAGATCCTCCACAGAAGTGACCAAAACTGCCGTGTATACTGGCCTGCCAGGGCCAGCTGCCAGGAGGGGCGTCCTGGCCTCCCACAATCCTGGTGTTGAGCGAAGCCTGACCACATACTGACAGAAGAGAAGAAGAGAAAAAGGGTACTAAGAACAGAACGTATGCCATTTGCTCCAAAGCACCTTACAGTACTATGTGCATATATATTTTAAATATGGGTGGTAGTAGTGGTGAATGAACCCCTAAGGCCATGATCACATAGGACTCTTTTTTTTTTTTTTATGTACCTGCACCTTTTTTCAGTTATTTTACAATTGTTTGGGCACAGCAGTCGCGCCTCCTCCAAACTGTGTGCCTTGCGTTTGGACGTGTCCCACTTTGGGACGCTGCCCTGGACGCTCCCCAATGGGCTAACTTTCTCTTGTCCAGTTTTTTCAACTTTATCCCCTTCGTTACTTCAGCTAATGCTAATTAGTCGTCTTGCAAGTGGTTGTTAAACTTTGGCTGTGTCCCAAACATTCTGAGGTTTAAAAAAAAAAAAAAAAAAAAAAACGTACGTAAACAAACTCGGCACCGTTGCTCGCCATTGATTTTTTTCCGCAGCAGTGGAGCAGACGCACGGGATTGGGGGATATCTTGACCAACGAAGGATACGTCTATGCTGCCTTCAAAAACTGGCCGATTGGAGGCACCTTATTATGGTCTCAGTAGCTAATTTCACTTCTAATACCAACACTAATATGTGTCCATATGGCGATTTTCAAAATAATTGCGTCATTAACAGGATATACCGGTTATAACTATGCCTTGGTGCCTCCGAACGCTGCCTGATGAGGCAGTTTAGCCGTCTGGGACCCAGCTTTTGTGTTTCATAGCAACAAACAATGATGTTGATGCTCCTTCTGCTCTTTGAGCTCTTGCTCTCTTTGTTGTTAGCGATGATCATAGCTGGGCTTTACGTTCGAGCAGGAGAAAAAAGCCTCCTATCAGATCATGGCCTAACATGGCAGTGTTAAGTGCCAAGTTAAGTGAAACCTTAACCACATATCTGGAACAAACTCCCAGAAAACTGCAGGTCTGCTGCAACTCTCAGTTCTTTTAAATCAAGGCTGAAGACTTTTCTGTTTGCCGCTGCCTTTTATTAAATCAAATAATTATTCATTTCTTACACTGCACTGTAACTTTTATTCTTGTATTTTATGCCTGTCTTATTCTATTTTAGCCTATTTTTGTCTTCTATTCTCTTAGCTCTTTAATGAACTTTATTTTTATTATTTAGTGGGTTTTATTTTACAAAATTATTCATCAATTGGCGTCACGAACAGGATCCCAACAGGAGTCTAGAGGAACTCCGGTGAGTAATTTCTCCGCTCTGACGGGATCCACAAACCTATACTGAGAATTGAAGGATTGCTTTAAAGTTTATAATTGTAATTGCTTAGCTGATCTGTGTATTGTTCTAAAGGAACGTTTGACAAGTCCTATAAGGGCGGCGGGACCTGCCCATGCGGCGGGGTAAGACCACCGGAAAGAGTCTAGGCTCCTTCTAAGAATCCTTCATGATCTCATCTAAATTGATTTCCTTTTGAAAGGAAGAATTGAGGGAGTTCACTCTCCAAAAAGTTACAGCGCTATACATATTTTTGTCAGGTGAGGCCGACAAAAAGTCTTTTAAGTTGTGATTATCTTTGGAGAGGTAAGGCACACTTAATCGTATACTGGTTGACAGTGTCACCAGTGTGAGAGTGACTGCTCAATACCAAGAAGTAACGCCACTTGATTCTGTGCTTCCTTTTGGGGGGTAAAAATATCTTTCTATTTTACTTGATTTGATTCTTTTAATACAATGCATTTTGCTTGTTCTTTTATATGAATTTTATCTTTTTCACTTTGTCTCGATGCTTTTAATGTTTTATGTAAAGCACTTTGAATTGCCTTGTTGCTGAAATGTGCTATATAAATAAACTTGCCTTGCCTTGCTTTGCCTTGCCTTAACCGTGACAGGGATCACTTGATTTAAGGTATTTAAAGATGGATAGATAGCCTTTCACATGCTTCTTATTGTGCCAACAGATAGGAAACAAAACTCTGGGAACTTGAAGAACCTGTACAGTTGGTCTTGGATGCTTACCAGCACGCTGCGAATGACAACCTGCAATTCAAAACAGAGGAAGAAAAATATTAAGCAAACCTGTTCAGTGTAAAGCAGATGACGTGTGTGTGCTACTGTGTGGGTATTCACAGAGAGACAGCCAGTGTGTCTGTTTCTGCCGACTTTATTGTATGCTACTATGTATTAAGAGTTCATTACCTCAAGCTCATATACATACCAGTATCTTCAAAATATAGATCCAACATGTAAAAATTTGATTTTTGTCTACCAATGACTTCCTCTGATTAGGATGACGTGACGTTTTGAACAACAAGACATATCTACCTTGAAACACCTTGTCAGCTTAAACCACGTGACTCTTGCATGGAAAGAATGCAACATTGCAAGTTCCCATGAAGAGTGCAGTGCATTTAGACAAAAATGACACTAAAGACAGTGGTCACATAAGGACAGAGTGCCTAAGTGATTATAATCACAATTCATTTGATGGTTCATTTTAGATAGTACAAAATGTTTTGGTGATATACTGTACCATTTTTCCACTTACAGCTTAGGTTAAAAATTGCAAAAAATTAACAAGCAAGCAAATGAATCAATAAACCAACAAATATAAGAATAAATTATTATTAAATTTATTAATTATAATTAAGAAAAAGAGAGAGAAGACAGAAATATCCAAATGATAGGTTTATATATATATATATATATATATATATATATATATATATATATATATATATATATATATATATATATATATATATATATACATATATATATATATATATACACACACATATATACATATATATGTGTGTTTGTGTGTGTGTGTGTGTATATATATATATATATATATATATATACACATACACATATATATATATTAAAAAGCCTTTTTTGTATTTGGGGCTGAAACTTTTCAAAATAAAGCCTTCTAACCTATTTTGAAGTGCTTTTTCTATAAGACCCTTTTGTCCAAAGAGCTTTCCAGCCTCCTGTTTGTTTTTTATAGTACAAAATAAGCCGTATATTCCATTTAGGCCAAGAGTGTAAGGAGCAAAATCAGACTCGCCCTCTTACCTTTGGATGAGAAAACAATCATCAGGGTTAAACCGCACAGGACCTGGAAGAGAGCCATTTTATCTCTGCCTCCCTCACTCTGTCCTCACCTTTACATACCTTACTCTGTCGGCTACGAAGCTGTCATTTATATAACTGTATATATACCTGGCTCCGCCCATTCTGTCATACCTAGAAAACACTCTCATCAACTACTTCACCATTTCCTCAACATAGCACAACACACGTTCATCTTTTCCTTTCATACTTCACGTAACCGGCTTAGAAGCTCTTTTTTATAAGAACAATACAAGGAATGGCATCAAGACAAACATGCAAGCTGCAGGTAAACAACATGCACTGATGTACAAAAGCAAAATACAATGGAAGCTGAGGTAAGATTCCCCAAATTCCCCACATATACAGTTTATGGGTGTGATTAATACAACAGAGCAGCACACATAACAGACAGCAAAGAAATGTCTAAACAAACAGCTTCATAGCATAAATTCTCATGGCTACACCCATATAATCCACATGATTACTAGGGGGACTTTTATTTTTGATATTTTCATTCAGTAATTGATGCGCTGCTCCACTGCAGAATGACATGAAGGCCTAATGGAAGCTGACATAAAGAATCAATATTCATAAATGTGCCGTGGAGCTGTCCTGAGGCACTTCAACTAAATCTTAAGACATATAAACAAAATCTTAAGACTTAAGACCTTTTTAGTTTAGTTTTTACATAAGAATGTGTTATTACAATCATAGCTAATCTGACCTTGATTTTGTTTTTACTTTTACTGTACTATGCTCCCAATTTTATGCATTACTTTTTAACTATTTCATTTCCTTATTTTACTTTTAGCATTATTACTATTAATATATCACTCTGATTTCCATGATTGTGTTGTATCTATTTATCTTCTCATTTTGTTAAGCACTTTGTATTGCAAGCTTGCACTAAAGGTGCTAAATAAATAAAGTTTGACTGATTGGTTGATTGATTGATTGATTATAAATATGTTGTAAACTGAGTATTACTTGAAAATCTAACATGTAAACCCAAACTTGATCTATGTGAGGGAAACTGAAGTCGGATTAGAAGTCAGATTCAAGGCGATTTGTAGTGGATACATGAGAATCGTATGAGAATTGCAAAAACAACACATAAACAAAACAAAAAAACAAAAACCAAATGTCCTGGCTGCTCCGAGGCGACATGCGTGTGGCAAAGTGAAAAGGCAGAGATATTTATCCACATGTCTGATAAGTGAACACCGTGATAGGTCACTGCCCAGATGTCACGTCTGATTAACACGGCCCGCTGCCTCTTACTGCTGAAGAATTTAATTTGTTTTAATGTTGAGTCAGAACGGCATCAACCTTCATGGGAAAATCTAAGACTGCACATTCCCATGAGGTGACAGTTCACAGTTAGAGAGAAGTGACACTAAAGTCACCTATTAAAAGGTGCAGTAAGTCGAATTTTTAGCACCAAATGACCATAATATATCTGCGGGGCATGTTAGCATAATAAATCTGTTGACATGTGTGGCTGATAAACACCAATGACTCAGCAATTTTTGGTCTTTGAAAACTTTTTTTTTTACTTTACTTCATGTCTGGTATCATTTTTAATTGACTCTTGTCTTCTCTTCTATGCACTCAAGTGTATTTATCTTAACTGTTTTGGAAAGCACAGTTTGTTTTAAAAAGTGCTACATAAATAAAGTTTGTTACTGTTTCCTCAGTTGCCAATACACTTTGATAAAAAGCCATAATTTAATTTAAAAAAGCCAATTTAAAAAACGGATGAGGCCGAAATATTTGAAAGATTCTAGGCTGAAGATTTTCTCATTAATATATTTTTTTGAAATTCTAATCCTAGGCAAAAACAACTGGCAGTGTATAATATATCCTGTTTATTTATTGTTATTTTAATGTCAAACGATGTATATTGAGGCTTCAAGCAGAGCGTTGCTGAAAACTAACCGATAAAACTGAAACTTCCTAATGCTCAGTCAACTTCCCCTGGATAAATAAAGGGTTTTATTGTTATTTTGGTGCAGATAGTGGCTGTAATCTAATTACGGTGTTTTGTAGAGTTGCTCTAATGTATTACAGAAGTATTACAGGATTACATTTTTGTAAAAATGTAATCCTGTTTGACTCTAATGTGTCTCTTGGTTGATGGTACCTGTTTTCTGGAATGCATATGGAAGCGTCTGCCAAGCTTTTGTTCTGTGTACACTGTGTACTAGTACATCATCTGTCAATCACTGGAGACTGTGTGTGTGTGTGTGTGTGTGTGTGTGTTGAGTATAAATCAGAAGAGAGAGAGAAAGACAGGCAGACAATTCATCGCCCACATATTTCGGACTCTCCCTGTTGCTTCAGACATGCGTGACGCTCAGTCATGCAAACCGCTGAATCAATAAAATCTCATTTCTTTGTCTTGTGAAATGCAGAAGGACCAGCTGAAGCAGACTTCCTGCTAACGTGACTGAGCTGGACAGCAAGGTGACACAGACGTGACATCTAGCCTGCTTTGTTTTTCAGCAGTCTGATGAGTCTCTGTCTCGTTGTTATGATAATTAGTTAATGTTTATTTTCTTTATTCTGTATTTATTTATATCTCTGATTGATTAGGGGAGATCATTTTATGTATGCACAGAGACTGTCGACTAAGTTTCCCATTGTGTGGATATAAAGGTTTATGAATGTGAATCAGAGTCTCTCTCTCTCTCTCTCTCTCTCTCTCTCTCTCTCTCTCTCTCTCTCTCTCTCTCTCTCTCTCTCTCTCTCTCTCTCTCTCTCTCTCTCTCTCTCTCTCTCTCTCTCTCTCTCTCTCTCTCTCTCTCTCTCTCTCTCTCTCTCTCTCTCTCTCTCTCTCTCTCTCTCTCTCATGACCAATTCCAAGCCAAAGTTGTGATTCACCATGTTATTTTGTGGCAGTACGGTTATTTAATTTCTCTATTTTTGTAACTTTTATTTACCCAAGGAAAGGTGACGGAGCATGTACGCTCGTTTTCAGCAATACTCTGTTTCACACTAGTGGTGAGAAGAGCGATTCTTTTGAATAACTCTCTTCTTTCAGGCTGTCCGACAGCAGTGAACTGATTCAGTGGCCTTTTATTGTGACCAGCCCAAGGCACACCGGTGCAATAGTCATGCTGTTTAATCAGCATCTTGATATGCCACACCTGTCAGGTGGATGGATTATCTTGGCAAAGGAGAAGTGCTCACTAACACGGATTTAAACAAATTTGTGAACAAAATTTGAGAGAAATAAGCCTTTTGTGGGCATAGAAAAAGTCTTAGATCTTTTATTTCAACTCATGAAAAATGGGAGCAAAACCAAAAGTGTTGCGTTTATATTTTTGTTCAGTGTAAATGGCCGCTTCCTAGCCAACAGCACGTGAAGTGGCTTCCTGTTTGGGTGTTACACAATGACAATAATGATAAAATGAACAGGGAAGTTTTTTTTTTTTTTTTTGTGGGTTTGTTGCGGCTGTGGTTAATTACACCAGCCGGTGTTGAAGTCATTGCCAATTACAACATGAAAATAACTGATTAAGAACTGGTTAAGAGCCTTGCAGTAGACTTGAGCGATATCCAAAATTTAATATCACAATGCTATATATATGATATTATCATAGGAAAAAGTATCAGTATTTTTAAGAATCAGTTTGTTTTTGTTTGTTTTGATTCGGTATTTTATTATATTTCTTCTAAATTACATCAAATTTCTAGGCTATTAATAAGAATAATTATTGTTATTCCCGTCATTAATAGCCTAGAAATTCAATATCGTTATCGATACCACGGGAAATATTGCAATAATCGATAATAAAATAATATCGGCCCAAGCCAACTTGGCAGTGGCTACTGAGGGAGGGGAAACTTTCACTTTCCCTGCCCACACTGAAGCACCACTAGCTGCTCTGTAGCTGAGCCTGACCTTTGACCCCCCTGTAGAGGGAGGGGCAAGAGAAAAGAGGGTCTCTGTGGGCCCCTGTGTGTGTGTGTGTGTGTGTGTGTGTGTGTGTGTGTTTTTTTTTATGCATGGAAGTGAGAAAATAGTGTGATGAGGGAAAAGTAAAAACATTTCTGTGGAAGCCCTTCTTCAAATACAATAAAACTTTAATTGTTTTTCAGCAGGCCAACAATACACACACACACACACACACATTCACAAATTGTATTTCATCTTCCCCAGACTCAATTGTATACACAAACCTGAGGATGGAGCAGACATATACAGACTAAATCAATCCAATCTTGCTGGTCCACACACACACACACACACACACACACACACACACACACACACACACACACACACACACACACACAGCAGATCTGAAAATAGAAGAGATATCATCTGAAAATAAAAAAGAGAAAAGCACAAAGAACGCAGGTTGCCAGAGAAGACATTTGCTTTGACCAATCTGGCGGTTAAGAGAACGAAGGATGAAAGGTTGCAGGGATTGATGAGGGGAAGAATGAAGGGATGGAGCGAGGGATGGAGGATGAGAAGGGACGAACACAACCGAGACAGACTGGATGAGAAGCGGAGGGGATGGAGACGGGTGAGGTGAAGGCAGAGGAAAGGGAGGGAGAGCAGTAGACGGAGGTGTGTAAATGTAGGGGTGTGGATGGTGTGATAGGTGGAGGTGTGGAGGCCGTGATGAAGGGAGGAGAGGTTGATTGTGGCGCGATGTGCAGCGGCCCGACTGGATGTAATGATGCTGATTAGCTGATGCAATCACATGAAACCTTCCCATCCCTCTCAATCAGAAAGACAGAGAGAGAGAGAGAGAGAGAATATTGATTAGAGGTGAGGCATGAGGAGGTAGGTGTGCTGTGTGTGTGTGTGTGTGTGTGTGTGTGTGTGAGAGTCAGAGGCAAAAGGGAGGCGGACTTTAGTGCGTTTATCCATTCAAGAGCCAAATCCTTCATTCTCACATTTCTGTCACAATTAACTGTAAAACAAAAAGCGAACAGCTGAATGGTTTCACAGACTTGGGGCTTGATGATTAACACCATTAGGAACACAATGGAAATAAGTCTGTGACTTTACTGTGTTATCCCTGACAAACTAGCTGTAAGGTAATCCTGATTCTTGTCTTTGTAGAATAAACTAAACCAAACTAAACCAAACGACAGCTGGAAGTCGACTGATGATGCGTACATTCGGCCTCGATGAAATGTGACAGCTTCGTACACAAATCTGCCTCCAGAAGCATCACAACCAAGCTGTAACGCTGCTTACGTTTACATAGGCTGTACAGGTTAAGGTGATAGGTTGATTAAAGTGTCTATGGTATGAATAAATGAGATGTGTTACACGTTGGTCCGGCACAATTAGTCCCACGTACACAAGGTATTTACTCACGCTGGATATGTAAACAAACACAGGAGCAGATAGTTCATTAGATTTACAAACCTGCAGATATAATTCTAGCCAAAGCAAAGGTTTCCACAAGCATAGCCTCAGTTCCCCCAGAAGATGAACCATAGACCTTACGCCCACGGCGGCCATTTTGAACTTAGACACTTGGAGTGGGAAACTCTACTTGTAAGAGCAAGTCGACCTACCGTCCTACTGTTGTGCACCAAGAGGAGCATCTTACAAACGTTAATAATAACATTCATATTTATCATTTATCAAAAAGGTATTAGAAATCTCATGGATGGATCAATGGATCTCAAGAATCTGGAGGAAAATAGGTTCACATATTGGTAATATAGTTGTCCCACTACAGCTAGCTAACAGAATGTAGCCTAGCTAACTAACTAGCTATTAAGCTAGCTAAATTCAAGCACTTGTTGTAGTTGTTCCCAACATTGCTAGCTAATTTGATAACTGCTAGGTGTATCTGAAGTCCTCACATGTGTTAAAGTAACGCTAGATATGCCAATCTTCCAGGTAGTTTCCCACCCTGAGTGTGTGAGTTAAAAATGGCCGCCATGGGAATACTGGCTGCACCTATCACTATTTGTTTTATTTAATAGACATTGTTCATTTTCTTTTCAGAACTTTTTGTTGGTGCGTGCAAAATAAACTCACCATTCCCTCTATTGTGCCACTGTCCTGTTTGGCCGGTGTTGTGTCTGTTTGGAAAGTGTAGCTGTATCCATTATGATGGATGAGTGTTAGGCTACCCAGGTGCGCTGGAGAAAAGGCTTTCATAAATGAGCTTAACAGCACAAATGACAATACAAGTAGCCTACAACTGAAATTGCTTGCAGCTTATAATTAAATATCAAAGGTGAGCATGCAAGGTGCTGTTTTCTCCACAAAGCAATTACAAATTAAAGTTTTTGATGGTGATTTGTTTCCCATCCCAAACCAAACATTGCAATTGTTTACTGTAATTCCAGATTGTTTATTGCAACTACATAATTATTTATCGGCCTATTAAAGAAGATAAGAAAGTTTAGAGTATTCCCTGACACTCGCTGGCGATGCATCCACCGAGCTATTATCATCACAGCCGCGCTCGCAGCGAAGTGTTCACACAGGCATTTCCTAGTTCTTGTGTGTCATCAACAGATAGCCGCCTCCGGTGTTGATAAATCTCATCCACTGCCGATTTCCATATTTTCCTCCCTCTACTTTGGCTTGGAACAGCAGCATCCTGATTGACCCATTTTTCAAGCACAAATGCCCTGTGTGCTGCATGTAGATCAGAGAAGATTTTTGTATTCGCAGCTTGACTTGCACTTTAGTCAGTTTGGACCATAATGGACACAAAACTGAGCGGGCAACACATCGGAGTGCAAAACAGCAACAGGTGCGAGGTGAGCAGGTGAAGGAAATGACAAGTGCAACACACCATAAAGTGTTTTGGAAAGAAAGCTTTGCAGCCATTATACCCATTTAACCACTGCGGTGATGTACACATTTTATTTGGCATCTACAAACACTGCAGTTCCTTCTACCTCAAACTACAGGTTGTTTTTTTTTAATAACCTCTGTTTGTCCAGGGAAGCTTTGCTGAACACAAATGCAAACTTTTTCAGCAGCAGCAGCCTGCTTCACATTCACACGGTGAACATCAGTGGAGCAGCTGGGCGTTCAGTACTTTGTTGAAAGGCACCTCGACGGTTGTTACTGATGGAGCGTTACTCTACACACACACACACACTTTCCCAGCTGGTTTGGGGATTTGTGCCGGTAACCTTGTGAGTGCAAGCATGCTTTTCAAAGTCTGCAAAGTACTTACCATGCTGAACTGTGCCGCATCATATCTGTCTACTCCTGTTTCCTGTGCATCTGACTGCACTAATCCAATGCTTCAGTGTCCCAGGCCTTTGTAACGGAGGATGCACAGCGGCAACTGTTAGCTCATTTATCTCAGCTTGTCTGGTCAATATATTGACGACTGCTTTACCCACGCAAACAGCAGCCCTGCTGATAATCCCCAGGCTGACACTACTATTCAGAAACTGCTGCATTGACTCTGTGTGTGTGTGTGTGTGTGAGGGAGGGAGAGAGAGACAGAGAGAGCACATATGTCTGCACTTCATCACTTTGAATCTGATTGCTTTTTCCCCGGAAATAGCAAATGACGTTTCATCAAGAACTGACAGTAAGAAACTGCTGTGTGTGTGTGTGTGCGTGTGTGTGTGTGTGTGTGTGTGTGTGTGTGTGTGTGTGTGTGTGTCTTGATACCATTCACCCATGAACTTGAGCATGTCTGCATTTCCATGCAGGTTGCATTCAGACTATCTATAGAGAAACCAACCAAAGTAATGTGTTCTTTGCATTCAGGGAAGGGAACTCTGAAATACAGGCTGCAGCGGCTGATAAATTGCCAAAGTCACCGGCCACTTTGAATTCTTTATATCAAACTAGATTTTTGGAATAGAATTGGACTTCCAAATGATGGTTGGTTACCTGCCAAAGTGGCTGGTGGAACAGACGAACTTTCCAGCCACAGGCATTTACCAACACTTGGCTGGCTGCTTTTGCTGTTAATATTTTGGAATAAATAAAGTAAATTTGTCCTTTTCAAATATTACTATGGTACACAGCTCTGTAAATGTATACTGAACAAAAATATAAACGCAACACTTTTGGTTTTGCTCCCATTTTTCATGAGTTGAAATAAAAGATCTAAGACTTTTTCTATGCACACAAAAGGCCTTTTATTGTGACCAGCCCAAGGCACACCTGTGCAATAGTCATGCTGTTTAATCAGCCTCTTGATATGCCACACCTGTCAGGTGGATGGATTATCTTGACAAAGGAGAAGTGCTCACTAACACGGATTTAAACAAATTTGTGAACAAAATTTGAGAGAAATAAGCCTTTTGTGTGCATAGAAAAAGTCTTAGATCTTTTATTTCAACTCATGAAAAATGGGAGCAAAAACAAAAGTGTTGCGTTTATATTTTTGTTCAGTATAGTTTCTCTGTACTAGTTTCTCTCTGGCGGAGTGGGAGGGTGGAGTAAGAACCATAAATAGCGTTTTCCTGTGTGTTGTCACCTGATGAGGAGCCACAAATTTCACATTCGGTCCAGTCAATAACAGTCATAATGGTTGGATGGGAAATGAATAATGTAAAACCTCAAATCGATATGTTTGGGCGTCTTTTTTTTCTTTGTTTTGGCAGAGTCGTATGGGGCAAATGCTGGGAGTTACTACAACTAATCAATGCAGTGTGTGTGTGTGTGTGTGTGTGTGTGTGTGTCTGCCTCTGCTTAAGGCGATGTATATCTATGATAAGTTGCATGTTGCGTGTAGCAGGCGTGTCGCTGTGTTTGTGTGCCTCTGTGTGACTTCAGCTTGCCTCGCAACAGCGTCAGGTATTTAAAACGCCTCACCGAGAATAGAAAGCAGAAATCTGACATTTAAAAGCCGGTGGAAGATATTTCTGGATCTATTTGTTGTGGCCTTTTGAGGCGAAATGCAATCAGATTAGCAGCTAACAAGCTATTTCACGCTGATTAGAAGCACAAACAGGAAACCCTCGCCTTCATACTGCCTGTACAGGCTCTGCCTTCTGAGGAAGACACATTTACTGAATCAGGGGCATAATGGATCTGTGTGTGTGTGTGTGTGTGTGTGTGTGGGTGGGTAAGTGTGTGTGGCTTATCTGATGCATTTGTGCGGAGGTATGAGTCAGTGAGAGTGTGCAAGTATATACGTGTGTGTGTGTGTGTGTGTGTGTGTGTGTACTGTAAGTAAGAAAGTTAGCGCAAGTGGTGGAATTTGTGTATGAGAGAAATGAAAGTGTGTGAATGTGACAGAGAGATCGTCTGTTTGGTTGTGTCTGTGTGTGTGTGTGTGTGTGTGTGTGTGCTTGTGTGTGTGTATGTGTGTGTTTCAAGTTTTTCTGTCTGTGTCTGTGTGTGTTTTTGTTTCCAAGCAGCAATGACTCAGGCAGGCAGACAGAGGATGCCTCGGAGACCTATACAACTGAGAGTGTGTGTGTGTGTGTGTGTGTGTGTGTGTGCGTGCGTGTGTGTGTGGTGTGTGCAGGTGAGGTTTTGCATGCATATGTGTGTGTCTGTCTATGTATTTGTGTGCATGTGTTTGTGTTTTTGCGAGTATATGAGGTTGTGGAAGCAGGGAAGGCATATGCATGTACTTTATGTGTGTGTGTGTGTGGTGTGTGTGTGTGTGTGTGTGTGTGTAGGTGCGCGTGTGTGTGTGTCTGCCTGCACTTGCAGCATTTGATGGCCCATTACAAGGAAGCTAAGGTATTCAGCTGACAGTTTAAAACCAGAGCACGCAAAGGCAGAGACCAAATATTGGTTTACTTCTTTGGACAGATTCTGTGAATCTCTCTCTTTCTCTGTCTTCCTCTCCCTGAAGCGCGCACACACACACACACACACACACACGCACACACACACACACACACACACACACAATAACGTCATTTCATTCCCGAGAGGAGGTCCTGACGTGATAGGAAAAGCTGCAGCAATCACTACCAATTATTACTCTTTCTCTTTCTTCCTCGCTGTGACTCCTGGTGAATCTTGGTGTGCTGAGGTTTGGATTAAGCAAGCAGGGCTGCACTGGGATGACACTCACACACTCACACACACACACACACACACACACACACACACACACACACACACACACACACACACACACACACTCTGACATTTCAGCACTTTCATGGGTAATTAATAATGTTGAATATAATCACGTTAATTACTTTAAAGACTGTTGCTGTAAAGAATGCTGAGCAAATTACCGACACGGGGGGAGTCAGCGGTGCGTGATTGAGAGTTTGTGTTCCTCTCTCTCTCTCTCTCTCTCTCTCTCTCTCTCTCTCTCTCTCTCTCTCTCTCTCTCTCTCTCTCTCTCTCCCTCCCTCCCTCCCTCCCAGGTTTTGTCTCTTTCT
>NC_136019.1:5802022-5812022 GCF_048128805.1 Centroberyx gerrardi | reverse complement strand
AAGCTGTGTGTGTGTGTGTGTGTGTGTGTGTCTGTCGTGTGTGTGTGTGTGTGTTCCCTCTGTGTCACAGCAAACACCACTGGCCAGATTTAGATCAGAAGTTTGACCTCTGCTCTGCTTATCTCTTAATAACCCACAGCTCTTGCCAGGCACTGTGTGTGTGTGTGAGTGTGAGTGTGTGTGTGTGAGAGAGAGAGTGAGAGAGAGAGAGAGAGAGAGAGAGAGAGAGAGAGAGAGAGAGAGAGACTTGGAGGGGTTTGTCAATCGGTTGTGGGTTTATGTTAGTGCGAGAGATCTTGTACACATATTTGGATGGATTTGTAAATCGGTTTTGTGTGTGTGTGTGTGTGTGTGTGTGTGTGTGTTGTGTGTGTTTGATTTCACAAATTCCTGAACCTAAACATGCCTGGATAAGAGACAAAATGTCAAGTTTCTAGATGGAAGGATTGGTTTAGATGAAAAAAAAACATCTTGAAATCAAATTATTCAATTATTCAGATTGGCTCATTCAGACATCCATCAGTAAATGAACCAATCAAATGATCGACTCTTAAGTAGTTTAATGAATGTTTTGCCCTTGAGGTACTGAGACATGAGAGGCAGATTTCTGTTACGGACAAGCCTTTACTTTAGAGACCCGAACTTCACAACGACACAGACTCAAAGAAAGATCCAAATGAAGAATTAGAGATTGGAATCAACAGAGCAGAGAACAAAGTAAAAGAAAATTAACGGCAAAAATGAAACAAGGCCATCGTCATTTGTTTTCATTGATGAAGCAAAGTAAGAATTACACGAATGGTGAAGGCAGCGCGGCTTGAAATAATTGTGCATCTGAAGGCTTGGCCAGGTCTTTATCAGAGAGGCAATCAAGAACAGAAAGTTCGATCAGAAAGTTGGAGCGAAATCAATAGAGGAGAAAGCAGCTGAAACGGAGGGAAAGAGAGGGCGAGCTATGTGTCTTTGTGAAGCAATGAGAGACTTACAATTAACTCTGAAGAATTACAGCTGTGAGGCGGACGACTCTGGGACGTAGCTCTCGTTTCGCAGATGCCGCGCTGTCAGAAACACCAACAAATTATGGTCACAATGCTTAGAAATTGTAGTCATTTTTCTTTTTACCGCAACAATGAACCAAATGCTCAAGGCTTGTTATTTTTTTTTTTTTTTAAAACACCACAAAATATGCTGTGACTCAACACAACAATTCATCTGTTATTTTCAAGGCTGAAATATGCCACCCAGGTCAATACAGCAGCCGCACATTTGTAAAGACAATTTGGTCGGAGCTGTCATTACTGGAGCCGTGAATCGCATTCTGCTCTGCAAACCCATAAATCACTAACATTTAGTTTTCCACCTTTCCTCCTCAGTGAAAGGCCGAGGTAACGGGGAAAACAGCTCTCTCTTTTTTTTCATCTTTTTCAACAATTGACAAATTGTTACAAAGTTTCCAACAGAACAGTGATGAGAATCTCTAACGAGAATGTGTGTATGTGTGTTTCTTATTTCAAAGCTCTGGAAATGTCAAACAGTTGCATTACTGAATCTTCTATAGAAGTATATGGAATGACTTGCAGGTGATTTTAAGGATAACAGTTTCATACCCCATTGACATGCACCAGTATTGCAAATGTTAAGAAAAGACTAGTCCTAACGATCTCCGTCCACACGAGCGTTTCAGAAATAATCTCCGTCCATACTAACACGCCTGAAAACGCATATCACATGACCATTCACGTACACTGGGCATGTGCGTGCCGGTGTAAACAGGAAGCAGATTGTCTACTCTGCGGTTGGTCGCTTAGTTGCAGAAAATACTATGGAGGAAGAACAGCAACGGCGAAAAGTACGACCAGAGATTTCTTTGCTTGGACCGACGACGAGGTGGAACTGTTACTGAAACTAACACACGAGTATAAGGCGGTCAAGGCGGACGTCGTGACTGATAAGACCCAATCAGGAAGCGAACGTGGGCGTCTGCGTCATCGTTTCTAAAAGTCTCCGTTTCCGCCCGTCCAGACTAAAACGCAATCCCGGAGTTTTCGAACTAAAACGGGGTCAGCAGCGTTTTCAAAAGTCTCCGTTTTAGGGGTCCGAAAACGCCGGAGTAGTGCGGACGCTAGGCGTAAACGTAGCAAAAGTTATGCGTTTTAAAACGAAAACGTGTTAGTGTGGATGTGGCCTTAGAAACAAAAAAGGCGGTAGAAGTTGCCAGATGATGTCAGATGCTAATTTGCATATGACTATTTACTTTGCTACACCGATCCTGCTTTCTCTCCGCTCTTGTATGGGACATTTTGCGGGAATGAAACAAGAAAGCAGCGCAAATTTATGCATCATCCACACTGATTTGTTGCAAAAGCTTTGGGAGTCAACACAATTAACATTTTTCAAAGTTTGAACCTTCCCTTTAAATTCAGTGTTCAGAATACCTTCTTTTTCATGTAGTACAATGAAGACAGGCAGTAATAAAAGTGTTAAAAAAAAGTGTAAGACTGATGTGAACAGTCACTGCATTTGTGGCTGTCACTTAGCAGCAACACAGTAGATGTGAATACCAGAGTTTCTAAAGTTAAAATACCTTTTTAACTAGCTGAATGAAAGTTTGGTATTGAACCGAACCTTTTAACAAAAGAAATGTAACTTTTTACCGACTCACTCTCTTTCCCCTTTTCTGTCCTTTACTTCTCTCTCTCTCTCTGTCTGTCTGTCTCTCTCCTTCTCTCACGCTCTCGATACTTATCCTACCTCGGCGCCTGAGATGATTTGTCAGATCGTTTACCCCTCCTGACCCAGATTTTAATTGAAAGTGATATTTCAAAGAATCTGTCACCGCGGATTTGTCACACATAAATCTTTTTTCATTCCCTTCCCAATCCATCACGAAGCACTTGTGATCCATAATTCCGTCACCCCGGCTCACCTTGACGAATCCTTCCAATGAAGTTTTGAAAAAACGCAGTCCCGCCCACATGCTTACCCTCAGCTTCCCTCCCTCCCCCCCGCTCTATACAGTCGTTTTGATCTCCTCTCGGCGCTGTGCCGGCGCCTGGGGAAAGGTTTCGGTAGGAGCCATATTTCAGAGTGAATGAAAACGGGGGGGAAAATATCCTGAGAGATGCTTAGATGTTTCGGTTTTTCTTTAGTCCTGCGCTGCGATTTTGATGCTGCATGCAGACCAAAACATGCAGGGTTTGTAGTAGTTAGTCACCGTCCTGTATCGCGAAAAGCCACAGGTTCAAAGACACTGAACCTGCTCATTCGTTGTAAGTTGTTCTCTGATGAGGGTCTGCTAAAACACCTAAAAGTGTAAAAGGGATAAAAAAAAAAAAAAAGACAACGTAACGTGAAAAGACAAAGACAAAAGACAAAAGGAAGACATGAGGGATGGAAGACAGGCAGTTTCCGACCCTTTCCAACATGGCCGAACAGAGCGCAGAGTCGTACGTGAAGAGAAGAAATTTCATACAATAATAAAGCTGAAAATGAACCACAAGTACTAATTTAAAAGACTTGGATATTTCTTGATAACTATAGCGCTACGGCATTCAATTTCCTGTGGTATTTACATTCAGAATCCCCTGAAATAGCTGAAGATTGCTTGCTAGCTAGGCTATCGCTAGCTCGATTGCTAACGTTAGCCTAGAAGTTCGGCAATGTGTGTAAACAGTTGAGGAAACGTTCTCCATAAAGCATGTGAACGCGAACGACTCGGATGGCGGAGTTGCGACGTATTCCCGACTCGGAGAGAAGTACGACCCGACATCACTTGCATGCTGGGTAATTCCTGTCAGATCGATGGTGTTTCCCCTGAGGCTTCGCTCTCTCAGGCTGTAAATGCGTTTCACTCCATGTGTTTACTGATTATTCATGTCATCTCCGCTATGGCCAAATGCGACAGTAGCTTTTTACATCCGGCACTTGTGTGTGTGTGTGTGTGTGTGTGTGTGTGTGTGTGTGTGTGTGTGCGTGTGTGTGCGTGTGTGTGTGTGTGTGTGTGTGTGTGTTTCCATCACTTGTAATCTCTTTCGTTTCCCCTGTGGAGACAAAAAACAATGTGGGCATGACCACATCAGCTGCTAATGGATGAGTTCATATTCGTATGTGTGTGTATCAGTCTTTTGTGTGTGTGTGTGTGTGTGTGTGTGTAGCCTACGTGTTTGTGCCTGCACACTCATCCAGACCAACAAAGTGAAATAGCATGAAATACTAAAAAGTGACAGCTGGCAAATCACACACATGGTGAGTGAGTGGATGTGGCGCTAAACGAGCGCAGGGAAAAGTGAATGGATTTGTTAGCGTGTGCGCACAGCGGGATATTGGCTGTCATATTTTACTCTGGCATTCATAGGTGTCACCCATCTGTTACAGAGCAATGCCAGGTGGGTAATATGACTGGCATGAGCACGAAATGTGTGTATGTGTGTGTATGTGCTTATATTTCTCTGTGTGTAGCTGTATGCCTGTGTGTGTGTATGTGTGTGTGCATTTGTCTGCTTCTTTGTGTAATAAATACTCCCAATGGGGAAGCTCAGGCAGTAATGGGAGAGTACTGTGCAAATTAGTTCATTTAATTCGCAGGTTTTTGCCGCCACACATTCGGCAGCAGCCTTCATCAGGGGTTTTGCTGGAAAAAAAACAAAAAAACAGTGGACACACAAACATACTGTAGGAGTCCATGTTGCCATATGTTCTCCATCAGCAATCATCATGGGAAGGCAGATAAGGCATAGAACAAGGTGCGCTACATCTTTTCAAACGTTCATCCTCTTTTTCAAACGTCAAGCACATCAAGATAAGGAACCATGACAATACATATAGTAGTGAGACAGCATTCGATATCCCTCTCAAGCAGATGATCATATAGCAAAACACTGGTGTACCTTACAGTGATGTTGAATTTTGGTAGTACCTTGGGTTGTGTGTCTTCCTCCATGATAAAACCCCAAAATCAGTGATTCTGTTATCTGTTGCTCCGGTAGAGGAGACTGGAGAAATGTGTTTTTTCTCTCTCTCTCTCAATTCACTGCCATTGTATGACGAAACAGGTCTGAAAATCACACTTCTAGAGCATAAACAAACACAAACTAAGCGGATTCTGACAATATATAAAAAACGAGTCATGCTGCTGAATTGTTTTTAAGTGAATCACTTACTTTATGTTTATTCAACCTTTCAGTTTGAACGGAGGAAACGGTGGAAACTTATGGCGATGGAACAAAGAAAATAGTACGTTTATCAGTAATTGTAAATAGGCAAAAAAAAAAAAAAAAGGTGGGAGACTTTGACAAAGCAGATTCTGCCAGTATATAAAAAAAGTCTCTCACATAACTAAGTCCTGCGCATTGCAAAAAGCAAACCAATGAATGAACCAAAGAACAAACAAATACAGAGAATAAATACAAACTCCCTATAATACAAACATAATAATACAATACAGTAATACAAACTCCCTATATGAGAATTGGGCGCAATTCTTTTTTATGACCAATTTTTTATTGATTCATTCATACATGACTTGGGCTGCTATCGTTCCCCTTCCCCATTCCCCCTCTCAGGCTTCTTCAAAATAAAAATAAATAAATAAATTTAGATGTACAAGTTTTGTGTATGTGAGTGTCAAGCTATCAATAGTATAACATTGTTTGACCTATTATCTATAAAACATCTATAGTACGTTAATGAAAACATTTACATAATTAGGCTGGGTTAATTGAGTAGTAAATGTATAACTGTAGTACATAGATATCGGAAACATATTAAGATCGTCCTAGGTATTACATATTGACAGAAACGCGGTAAAGTACAACAATAATAAAGGCTAAATAAATAAATAAATATCAAAGAAAAAAAAAATTGGGCGCAATTCTAAACCACCAAGCAGGTATATAAACCAAGGACAGGGCATACTGTACCAAAGCAGTAGATCCAGAAACATTAATATTTGAGTAGCAGATTGTGAAAGTCGCCTCCCTGTCTGTGTAAATATACTCAAGGAGATAGGTCATGTTTCTCTTCTGTAAAGTGTCTAGCAGATTGTTGACTTGTGTTCACATAAATATGGATTTTTAGTTTGTGTTTTTCCCTCATAACAAAGACCCCAAGGACACTTCAGCAAGTAAACTACACTAGCTGATGCATGAGACGTTCTGCTGTGTGTCGGTAGTCGTTCCTGTCTTGTGGTGCTGGAATATGTCGATACTGGATGTTTTCTGGTAGTAAACAAAGTAACGACAAGGGGGGGTGTATCCACTAGTACGTCTGTTTGTGGGTTCCTATCTCAGGTCTCTCACATTACATCTGGTCCTTGAGGGTCCTTGAACGCATCTCCCCAGTTTCGGCTCCATAGAGAATTAACTGTTTGACTGAGAATGGAGCCTGCAGCTTTAGCTTTACTGAGACTGATTCATCCGATATCCTTTTTCCCTGCAGATTCACAGCATGCACACATGACTGAATCTCTGCCATCAATGTTTGAGACTGTGGAGAAAAAAAACCCTCAAACACAGAGAGAGATAAGGCTGAATCGCGTTATCAGATTATTGGAAAGCAAATCCCACAAGGACGGAAAAAGGGAGCGACCTGGACATCTGTGATGTGCTAAAGAAATGTTTGCTCGAGTCGATGCTCCTGTTAATCCACACAGTAAAAACACAACTCATGGAGGTATAATCTGAGATACAGGCGCAAACTCATTATACCAATTCAGAGTGAAACGCCTCCTGAAACTCTGAGGCCACACGAGGAGAAACTTAATCACTGTTTGAGTTTAAAGATTACTTATAATCGAAAAAGATGAGTAAATACAATATGGACACTGTAGATTATAAGAAAAATCAAATGTAAGCTTGGCAGAATAAAGGACGCCTCATACATAACTTGCATGCATTTATTGCAGTTAGTGAAACCAAGATGCAAGGGATGCAATTCTAAGTAATTGAAAAACTATATATCGATACATATATAAAATGAAACTTAAGTAAATTACATGTTTAAGTGTAAAAATACATAATGTTTAAATGAACATTCGGTTAGCGGACATTGACAAAGTGGGGACAATGCAGAAATTGAACATTTTCAACACATCTGAACACAGACGACAGAGAGAGAGAGAGAGAGACACAGACAGAGAGAGAGAGACAGACAGACAGACAGAGAGAGACAGACAGAGAGAGAGAGACAGACAGAGAGAGAGAGACAGAGAGAGAGAGAGACAGACAGAGAGAGAGAGAGATGGGTTTTCATCTGCAGAGAGTTTGGAGAGTTCTTCTACCTCGGCTACATCAACCTCATCTGTTTTATCACAGCAACAAGGCAAACCTCGCCAACACAGTAAAGGACTTGTCATGGAGAGAGAAGACAAACGCATCTGAAGAGGCGAGTGGAAGCAGCTCCAACCTTCACAACACACTGGACATGTAATCAATATTTCCAGCGAGCCTCTCTCAGAGTCTCAGCCTGCACTTCTCTCTCATGGCCCATCTTCTCCCTGTATCTGATACAACCATCACCGAGCTGTTGAACTATTTGTGTTTTCCCCACTCCTTAACACTGAAACTTCATACATTCCTTGGAAATTAAAGGAATAGTTCACCCAAAAATGTAAATTCTGTCATTATCTACTAAGTAGTAAGGAAGTAAATACAATGGCAATTGACTCGATTTTCATTAAATAATGGATCAAATTTATTTTTTTTCCACTCACAGAGCGATCGTCAGGTGTCAGAAGACTTGGATTATACTGCATGAGCTGTATGGAGTAATTTTATGGACATTTGTTGCCCTTTTTGAAGCCGAAGGACTGGACTCCATTCACTGCAATTGTTTGGAAGAAAGCTCCTCCAGCAGCGAGCCTGGAGAACTCCTGGTAAGTTGTAGGAAGAAAAAACACTCACCCGAGTTTGTACTGGCATGAAGATGAGTAGATAATGACCGCATTTAAATTTTTGGGTGAACTATTTCTTATTCCCCCCCCCCCCCCCCTTTACTTTCCTCGATTTCTACTGTCAAACTACTGCCTGTTTCTAGTCGTGTCCCCTTCTTCTTCTGTGTTAGGGAAACGTATTTCTCGCAGTCTTCGTATTTTTAGACATCGTGCTCATAAGACCAGCACTACTCCCTTAAAATAACCTTACATTTACATTAATGTACATGAATTCACCCCTTAATTCATGCAAAATCCCCTTAAAATTAGTTAAAGGAGTTATTAATGGAGGAGACCCCATCGAAACCCCCTTAAACACCCCCTTAATTTTTGACTGCTTACTTTCTAATATAATTAAAAATTCAGAGAGACAGGAACTTTCCATTAATTAACTTTCCATGCACAAAAGGCATACAAAAAAAATTACTAGTGTCTCCATGAATCAACCCACAAATAAATCCCTTAAAAACCCATGATACTAACCCTTTCTTTTTAAAGCTATGTTATTTTTAATGGATAATCAATCTACATGTAATGGAGAAATTTCAGGGATAAAATTAAGGGGGTTTGGTTTCGTAGGCGGTACCATCAGCAACAACGGCGGGGACATTTATGGACATGGACAAATACAGGGCATAAATCCTTCAACATATATAGAGCCAACCCCCCCCCCGCCCCCCATAAAATTTTGAAAGGAGATACTTAAATCAAGTGTTGACTGCTCCGAATGACAGAAACAGTGAGTCTGGGTGTTTTACTGCCTCCCCCGGGTCCACAAGAGCCTCTCAGATCCACCGGGAAGATCTTCCTGTCAGGTGATGGATGCTTCAGAGCCTCTGTCCATCATGTGTTGACTCTGTCATGACATGTATTGTGCATACAGCACCATCTGATACACACAACAATACACATATGTTGGGCATTAATCAAACGTGCTAGTTAACAACAGATGTCAACACTACATATGCGTGAATTCCTCATGATGCTGTCCCTGAGTCTGCTGGTTTTTGGAGAGATTTGATAATGTCACTGATCAAATGCAAACCTTTCTATCAGATCTATTGAAATTGATTCTCTTGAGACATGACTTCTATTCGAATCAAAAAAATGTGACACTTGAGACTTGATCTAGAATCGGCATGTGCAAGACTTGACTTGACATGAGACTTGACTGGTCAGACTTGATCAGACTTAAAGGTCCCATATGATGTAAAGCAGGACTCCCCTTGCCTCTGTGATGATAAAGGAGTTGGATGGTCTATCTAAACATGGTGAAAGTATCAAAACTAAATCCACACAATCCATATTAGAAAAGCGAGCCTCTAAACGAGCCGTTTGGACTTCCGTAACTTTGTGACGTCACAAAGGTTCGCTCATTATCATTTTTGTAAGAAATAACAGACTAACAAAGTGTTTTTTTCAAAGCGGTTGAGCGGTCGTCATTGTTTATTACCGGAGAGTTTTCCCTACCTGTAGCCGCCGGGCCGCGGCGTCTCACGTTTCACTCTTGAAACGGTTAGCCAATCAGAACAGAGGGGTCGTTAATATTAATGAGCCTTAAAGACACGGCGACAGAAACAGCCTGTTCTTGGTAAGGCTGGAATATGGGACCTTTCAAAATTGGCTAATAGTAACTGCAACATCATGTCTTCCAAAGCAAAAGGACGGTGCCAAGAGTGAGAGGCAAGCTGGCAGCGAGTTCCCATGTGGGGACGCCGCCCCGCGTCCAGCGACTCTGTAGAGACCAGCAGATCGTGACATCTAAAGACTTTTGGCTGTTAGTTCTTTTGGCTTCAAATCAGGATCGGGGGGCAATGTTCTGCCTTTTAATTTCACACTATTTAAAGTTTCAAGCTATTTGTGATGAATGCAAGTTTCATCTGAATTTCTTACGGTAAGAATAAGAGGTGAGGTGAATAATAAATCATGAAATAATACCATCAGTAAAGTTCCCCCTCATATCACTTCATCATTCTGCCAAACACTTTTCTATTCAAAAACGTTTGATTGGTTGGGGCTCCTAAAGAGAGGATGGGGTAAGATGGAGGCTCTAGGCGCAATATCTGTCAATTT
>NC_136019.1:5777022-5797022 GCF_048128805.1 Centroberyx gerrardi | reverse complement strand
ACCAAATCACATTCAAACAAGTCAATGAGGCTTGTTTGAATCCCCATCCTCCTCCTCCTGCTATTGTCTGTACACAGGATGTTGTGTCAGCTATCTCTGAATTATGTCTGTTTGCATGATGTGTGTCTACTTGCCTTGGGGGGGTTAATTGCGCTCCCTGCAGAATCTCATGCTGCTTGGATTCATTGGGGAGCATCCTCAAGAGCAGAGCCTTTTCCGCCAAATACAACTGTATAACCATTAGCAGTAAAAGGTCTAAACTCCTTTGACGCAAGTGTCTCTGACTGAAATTTCTTGGAGCTCGGGTCCAAATTCACTAAGACTGTGACGCGAGGGCAAATTGTGCGTTGTTTTGCGCCTCAGTTTAGCTACACTGCAAGAAATGTCCGTCTTAAAGCTACACTAAGCGATTTTTTTCTGACCGCTAGAGGGCGACAGAAACCGCAACGCATTTTGTAAACACACACAGCGACGGAAGCCCTTAAGGACAAACCGTGCATAAAGGATAATGGCTAAAATAAACGTACCTACGGAGAAATATCGGCAGTTATAGTCTCGCTTTGCCAGATTTTTGTCCCGACTTTGACAGCAAGCTTTAGGAAAGAGGTGAAAACAACAACACAGTTACAGGACTGGTTACAGGATCTGAAATCGCTTATTGCAGGTTTAACAAGTCATTTAGTCTATTATCGAGTCCTAAAGTCGTAATCTTCTTAAAATAAGTTACATATGTTGATCTAAGAAATGTGTAGTATAGCAAAATGACTTTCTTTATGAGTTTCTTTTGGCTAGATGATTATGAAAAACTTTATTTTAGAAAGGACGGCTTCCATATTTGCTCATTTCATTTGTAAAGCACGGGGGGGAAAGGCAGGATATTTTGTTTGTGTGATATCTGAGTTTGCTGAATCTCTACTGTATGTTGTAGCTACATCCATGTAATCAACTGGTAGTGTCATGTAAGTCCATGTGGGCTGGGCACCTTGCATGTATAATCAATCAATCGTATACTGTGCTACAGATAAACACGTACTTTACACATCTTATAGCTGTGGCAGATTGTAAAGGGTGATTTGTAATTGGTTGCAGTTGTTTTCTTGTTGTCTTGGTCACATTGGTGCAGAAACAAAATGGTATAAGGACAACAGGATCTCAGTGGAAAGTGGCACTACAACACACACTATAGACAGTAGACCATACGTGTCACTCCACATACACTACCAGTCAAAAGTTTGGACACACCTCACTGAATATACTATGTTTTTCATTCTCTTAAAGCCACTTTGATCTAAAGGCTTATGCTTAAATGCTTGAAATGTGTTTCTTAGACAAATATAAACAGTGAAGTTGATCCTATGTATGAATTTCTTTCCAAAGCCTTTTGCCTTTCCATCAAGGCAAAGGGCGGCTGCTTTAAAGAATCTAAAATATAAGATAGTTTTGATTTGTTTAACACTTTTTTGGTCACTGCATCATTCCATTTGTGTTATTTCACAGTTTTGATGTCTTTACTGTTATTCTAAAATGTGGAAAAGAGTAAAAAAATAAAGAGAAATGTGGTGTCAAAACTTGTATACATACAGCTGTGTCCTCTCAGATAAGATGTTCAGAGCCGCGGCTTCAGTTTGGAGATCATAGCCAAAGAGAAACCTCTGTGTTGTCTCTCTGTACCTTCTTGCCTCCAGACGGCTCTCCGGCGCTCTCTCCCCTCTTCATCGCTCTGTCCGTTTTCTTTTTCAGCGATAAGAGCCGGGATGACTCACCTGTGTTAAAGATGCGACATAAATAGCAACGCTCGCTCTTTTGTCTCGCTCCACCCGCGTCTCAATTGGTCCCCCAAGTCTCCGTCCTCCACCCCCCCACCCACCCCCCCCCCGCTGCCCTCTTGTCTTGACGGGCGAGGAGATGAGGCCGCTTTATTTTTAGACTCCCATGAAGACTTTCACTCCAGAATGAGATGGCCGTCATTTGAAAATCGTGACACCCACACCTCTGGGCGATTTCTGGCATGAGAGTGAAGCGCATTACAGGTTACTATTATAGTTATGAGTCACTTTAACATCTTCACCTACAGAATGATTCTGTTTTTGAGGCTGGAATGGATGTACAAAAATGGATATAGCATTTTGGAATAATAGCCTTCACATCAAACCTATTCTGTCATCCCCAACTGTAAAGTTTACTTCCAAAATGACAAACAAAGGGACATCTACCTTATGAAATATTTATTTTTTCACTTTAATTTAACCTTTATTTAAGCAGGTAGTCCTACTGAGATTAAAAATCTCTTTTTCAAAGGGAGACCTGGCCAAGAAAATGGCAGATAAACAACAAACTGTACAATAATGTACAAAAAAAATGACTGATGGACTGATGCACAGAATGACAAAATGAAAAATGATGGTAGTTCTTAAAGATCGGAAGTAATGAATCTAAGAAGAGCAACTGAATGTATTTGGTTGTTTCTTTGTGTTCAGGTTTCATAAGCCATGTTCAAATTTTAGATAGTGAAGTATTACGCAATTTCAGTCAGGAGGACTACCTACATCATTCATTCATTCATTCATGCTTTCTCTTTACCCAATCAGAGTTGACGAACGCTTTGCCTCTTTTTCAAAGAGCCAATCGTCTAAGTGATGGGAGTATAAACACATCACTTACTATGCTATTGCCCTTCTCTCAGATCTATGCCGTATGCTGCTGTCATTCCAGTCGCTGTGCTTTCCTTCGTCCCTCCTCCACCCATCACCACCATGTCCAGGCTCCAGAAGAGCCTGGACATGGTGGTGATGGGTGGAGGGGGGACACCCTAATTCCTACGTCCATCCCGGATGTACTCCTAACTTCACCAATGGGAGGAGTTCCTCCATGGAGCTTACGCCAAAGTTCCCATCATGTTTCGCTTCTGAGTAAAGTTTTTAATTTGAGCATTCAACCTAGTCTCTCCTGATTTAACTCATATCTCAATGTTTCTCAACTTTTCAGCAACTGAGTGTTTAGCTTGATGACCATGTAATGTTGAGTTTATCCAGTGGGTTTTGAAAGACTTCCATAAGCCCAAGAGTTACATTTCTCCCATAGAGGAGCATTTAATCCTTCAGTTGAAGTTAAAATATGAAAATCAGCCTAAATTGAGTAATAAGGTATATATATATATATATATGTGTGTGTGTGTGTGTGTGTGTGTGTGTGTGTGTATGTGAGCATTTGTGTGTGTGCTACAGCAGAGCATAATTCCATTTAAGAATTTATTGCACGTTCAAAACTTCAAACATTCAAGGAAAGGAAGAGAAAATGATAAAGTACTTTATGCACACACACACACTCACATACACACACACACACACACACACACACAGGCGTCACAAATACAGAGACAAATGAACAAAAATGATTAACAAACTCCTTCACACTGCAAACGCTAGAGCCGCTACGTGTCTCTCTCCAGGGAACACTCTCTCTCTCTCTCTCTCTCTCTCTCACACACACACACACACACACACACACACACACTCCAGACAGTTAATTTTCCGTTCATTCAGTGACACAGATCGTAATCATCCACATATATGACATGAATTTTAATAGAAATCTGTCTGAACATAATGCTTAGAGCAAGTACCATTCTTATGTGTGTGTGTGTGTGTGTACATTTGTGCACATTTGTGTGTATGTGTTTGTGAGATTGCTTATCGTGCGTGTGTTTGTGTGTGTGTGTGTGTGTATGTGTGTGCACATTTGTGTAGTTCTGCATGCTTTGGCATTTGTGTGTGTGTCTTTGCCTTAGTGATTTGGTTGTATGTGGTTTTGCAAGTGTGTGTTTGTGTGTGTGTGTGTGTGTGTGTGTGTGTGTGCCCTTACCAGTTGGTCTGTGCCTGCCTCTATGTGTAATCTTCTATCTCATTCAGTCGCGGCTCTGGGAGAATGTGACTTGAATTCTGATGCATTTAATTGAAACCTGTTTTATCCCCCATTTACCACACTCATCTATGGGGATTATAGATGGAGACAGAAAGGGAGGGAGGGAGGGGAGGAGGGAAAGAGACGGGCAGAGAGGAGGAGGTGAGAAGAGAAGGGGAGGGGAGGAAAGAGAAGGAGGGAAGGGAAGGGAGCTAGATGGAGGGAGAGATGGGGGGAAAGAGGGAAAGGTGTGGCAGGGAGAGGAGAGAGATGAGGAGCAAAGGGAAGGAGTGAGGGAAGAGATGGGGAGAGAAGAGGGAGAGAGAGAAGGAGGGAGAGAGGGAGAGAAGAAGGGAGCTAGATGGAGGGAGAAGAGAAGGGGAGGACAGAGAAGGAGGGAGAGATGGAGGGAAGAAGAGAGCTAGATGGAGGGAGAGAGACAGAGGGGGGAGTGAAGAGAGAGAGACAAGTAGGGAAAGATGTGGCAGGGAGAGGAGAGAAGAGGAGCAAATGGAAGGAGTGAGGGAAAGAGATGGGGAGAGAAGAGGGAGAAGAGAAGGAAGGAGAGAGGGAGGGATGAAGGGAGCTAGATGGAGGGAGTGAAGAGAGAGAGACAAGGAGGGAAAGATGTGGCAGGGAGAGGAGAGAGAAGAGGAGCAAAGGGAAGGAGTGAGGGAAGAGACGGGGAGAGAAGAGGGAGGGAAGAAGGGAGCTAGACGAAGAGAGAGGAGGAGAAAGGAAAGAGAGAAGAAAAAGGAGTCGAGACGAGAGAGACAACGATAAGGAGGGAAGGAGGAGAGAGCGGGAAAGAGATGTGGCAGGGAGGGGAGGAGGAGGGATGAGAGGAAGGTAGCTACAGACGGAGAAGAAAGAGGAGAGGAGGGAGATGGAGGGAGGAGAAAGTGAAAGAGGGAAGTAGGGAGAGAGGAAAGGAGAGGGAGGGAGGCAGAGTGGGAATGAGGAGATGAGGGAAGGAGGAAAGAGGGAGAGAGAGAGAAGGAGAAAAAAATGTGGGAAAAGAGGCAGGTAGGAAGAAGGGAGGGAGGATAGAGTGACTGACAGATCACCTGTCAATCAAACAGTGTGGGCGGAGCTTGGATTTCCTCTTGATGCAGTTTGAGTTTCTCTCTTCTTCTTCTTCTTCTTCTTCTTCTTCTTCTTCTTCTTCTTCTTCTTCTCGCTGCTCATGCTAACTACCCAGTTCTTCTTCTACTGTTTATTCCAAACAAACCCGGAGACGTAAAGCGCATCACTTCACATATAATGGTTCCACCGCTTCAAATTGTATACATACTGATCATTTTTAGGCTATGTCTCAATATTTTTATACTGTTCATCCATCAATGTAAGGAATCCATACTCTTTCCCACTCCTCCCACAGTTTTCTCAACATGTGCTGAATTATTGGCTGCATTTCTTTATGTAACCCCAACTGTTTATATTATATTTTATTATGATGTTTTCTTTCTGTGTTTCTTAGTTTTGCTGCTGCACCAAGCCCATTTCTCCACGGGGGTCATTAAAGTTTCATCTCATCTTATATTAGAGACAGATTCCCAGACAGAAAGAAAGGAAGAGAGAGAGAGAGAGAGAGAGAGAGAGAGAGAGAGAGAGTAAAACAGAGGGAGGGAGAGAATGGGGAAGAAATAGAGACAAATAGAGAAAGACAGATATAGGCACAGAGAAAGACACAGTGTGTTAATGGAGGCTGGCAGGGCATACATTTGTGTTTCCTGTGTGTGTGTGTGTGTGTGTGTGTGTGTGTGTGTGTGTGTGTGTGTGTGTCCACATGTGTCTGTATGACTCAACATGTGACTATGTATGAGTCAGCGGCTCTCTGCACAGAAAATCGATCTCAATTATGACTACTGACATCCTCATTGAGTGTGTGTGTGTGTGTGTGTGTGTGTACACAACTGTGTGTCCGTCCATGTCACCTTCCTGCACTACATTCTCAAGAGTTATTAGCAGCCTGTGATGGTGTGTGTGTGTGTGTGTGTGACACCTTGCATTAGCTCCAATTAACAATGCAGAGAGCTCATAAATACCTTGCTGCATGAATCATTATTATCTCAAACCACTAGTGGTCATACATGGGAGAGAGAGAGAGAGAGAAAGAGAGAGAGATGATAATTTTTTTCTCATTATTGTTCATGTGTCTTCTTCTTCTTCTTCTTCTTATTAGTAGCAGTAGTTTTAGCAGTAGAAGGGGTAGTACTGTAGAAAGAACATTTTGTGCAGATGTCACTGGTCAGTTATGGATATTTTTCCATGCTGTAAACACCAGGTGGGGGAAATTTACAGATATTGGCTAGAGTCCTGCTTGAAGCTGATTGGCTGTTGCTGTACTGCGTCAGGTGAATTTTCTCTCATTTGAACTCTGGGGTGTTTACTGCTCTAGTTTGGTTCATTTGGACAGGTGGCAACGATGCCATTCAAACTCATGTGGCACCAAAAAATCACATAACAACGCCTGAAAATGCTCTCAGTCCTCTTCCAAGTGAACTGCGGTGTGATTCGTTAGGAACCAACTACATGAAACAGCCCCAAAACGCAAGGGATTATGGGTAGAAGGAGACGGATGTTGACACCTGAGAGCCAGCAGTTCCTCATGCTTGGAAAGCCTAGCAGAACAAAATGAAGTCTGGCCTGATGCTCATATTCAGCTATTTCTTCACTGTGTTCTTAACTGGTATGAACACCACAGAAGAAGAGAGCAGACAAGTCCATCATGCTGAGATAAAGTTACAGAGACTGGAATCAGATTTGTTTTGACTCAAAATCTCTAACCTGGCAGGATGACAGGTGACCAAAACTCTGTCCAATAAACGAGCTGCTAGTGAGTCATGTGACTTTTGTTTACAAGCCCTGGTTCACCTGTAATTGGACGGCATGAACCTAAATGAACCAAATACAAAAATTCAACAAAGTAAACTTTTCTACTCTGGTTCGGACGAAATCGAACAATCTTTGGCAACAAATTTCCTCTCTGGGGACAATAAACAACTATTCTATTCTATTCTATTCTATTCTATTCTATTCTATTCTATGATGGTCTTAATGCTGTTTCAGACCCTCACAAGAATACGATTCTTGGGGAAATAGTGAAAATCGGTCAGTGTGAACCTAAACGAACCAAATATAAAAATTCAACAAAGTAAACTTTCCCACTCTGGTTCGGACCAAACAGAACCAACTGGTGTGATCGCACCCTTCGTGAATAATTAGTGACATTTCAGTGGATGAGTCTCTCTCTCTCTCTCTCTCACACTCACTCACTCACTCACTCACGCACCAGAAAGATTTCACAAGCAGTGAATTCTGAGAAAAAAAGTCCTTGAAATATCGTTTTGAGTGAAATTGCATGTCAGCACTGTGGGGTTTTTCCTCTATTGAATCTCTTCTTTCCACTGGACATCAACTCACTCATCCGCTCCCTATACCTGTTTTCTTGGGTTCTGGACATAATACACACACACACTGAGACACACAGATACAGCCACACACACACACACACACACGCACACACATCCACTCTTTGCTTTTGGGATATATCACCAGCGATTGTTTTGACAGCCTGCAGAGACACGGCAGTGAGCCATCGCCTCTCTGTATGGACTGCAAAACAAGACAAGGAGAGAGAGAGAGGGAGAGAGAGAGAGAGAGAGAGAGAGAAAGAGAGAGAGAGAGAGAGAGAGAGAGAGAGAAGAGAGAGAGAGAGAGAGAGAGAGAGAGAGAGAGGGAACAGCAGGGTTGTTATTGGTCTTTTATTACAGTAAATATTGGATATCCGCCAGTCAGAGGCATCCACCTCTGATATGATGAAGGTTCCTCCCTATAAAACCTGCAATGAAATTTTATTTTCTTGGCACATTTCATTCATTCATTTAATTGTCCGACGTCTCGTGTTTTTTTTTTTTCCTTTGCAAATGAATTCCTCATTTAAAGGCCATGAATTTCTTCTACTGTCGAAAAGAGCGGCTAACCTTATAAAAATCCCATTAGACTGGGCTTCAGTGGAGAGTTTTAGTGTCCCATGTATGTTTTTTGGTTTTTTGATTTTTCAGTGTATCTATCTGTTTCAGTTGTACTGGCTGTGGAAGCAAATTTCCATAAACATCTATTTTATTCTATTCTATTCTGTTCTATGATGGTCTAAATGCTGTTTCCACCCTCTTCTTGGGGAAATACTGAAAATATGTAGAGAGAGAGCAGGAGAGAGAGATGGCCATTGAATACTTGATATGGAAAATAAAACGTAAAAAAGGGTCTTAAAGGAAAGTAGAGAATAAGATGGACTGAACAGGTGGGAGAGGGGAGGGAGAGAGGGAGAGAGAGAGAAATCTTCAGTATTTCAAGGTTTCAAACCTCTGTCCTTTGTAAACATCAAACAAGATGGAGTCAGGTGGTGCAGGTGTCTCTGCTGTGTGTGTGTGTGTGTGTGTGTGTGTGTGTTTTCAGAAGGTGTATGAAAAGGATGACAGCCAATATAAAAGTGCCTAGAGTGCCTAGACTGAATATGATGTAACACTTTGCTGTCAGTGGAAAAGAAAAAAGCTTCCTATTTGTGTCTATGCATGCTGTACATGCGTGTGTGTGTGTGTGTGTGTGTGTCAGTCTTACAGTATATTTGCATGTGCCTGTGTTTTGATGTGAAATGGTCACAGAAGTGTGTGTGTGTGTGTGTGTGTGTGTGTGTCTTATATCTACATGTGCATGCCTGTGTGCCTGTGTTTTGATTAATAGTCACAGAAAATGTGTGTGTGTGTGTGTGTGTGTGTGTGTGTGTGTGTGTCTGCATGACAGTCTTTCATGTTTCCATGTATTATATGTTTGTGTGAACTGGTCATAGAAATGTGTGTACGTGCGCCTGTGTGTGTGTGTGTGTGTGTGTGTGTGTGTGTGTGTCTAGCTCACCCCTCCTGCTGGCTGGTGCTAATGTGAGAGCGGGGGTGATTCAGTCGTGTGTCATGAGCTGACAGCAGGCCGCCTGCGTCCGCTGCGTGGACGATTTTATTTTCCTCGCTGCGGGACGCCTCTCTCCCTGCAGAGAGTGTGTGTGATGCGTGTTTGATTGAAAAGAAGAGGTGTATGAATCTCCTGCTTTATTGGAAAATGATGTTGAGGCTCAGCGTGACACCCAAGATGAAACTTTTCTCCCTTTTCAAAAAGATAATTCACTTTTTTTGAGGGGTGGCGGGGGTGGGGGGCAACGTGTTCATTTTCCGGCGCGCTTGTCTCGATGCCGCTTAATAACCGGGACGACACGGCAGCTGGAATGTGAATCCGGGCTTTTTATTCTGAATATTGAGGGATGGAAACTTGCTTTGATAACCCCATCATGCCTGGAGACAGTCCATGTCACCCGGAGCTTTCCCTCCTCTGTCTCCCTACATACTTTCCTGTCTATAAAGTATTAAAATGACTGAAGGTGAATGAACAGAAATGGCCTGTAATTTAATTTGGGCAAACGGGAGGAATCTACAGCATCTGCAGTTAGAGGGGATGAGCCACTCTTCTTCTATGTTTTGTTTCTCGCCTGCCTGCAGCTTCAAAGCAGTGATGCACAGGGCAACTTTCCGGGCAACAGTAGAGCCAAAAAGTTGCCGCAGCATCGCCTCATTCGTCACACAGGAGCGTCATGTCGCCAAGTGCAGGTTTTTTTGTCCCCTTGTCTCGCTTTCTTGCTTTGTTACTGGGACATGACCTCAAAATACTGTATCACCGCTGCAGCAAGTGTGTTTTCACTGAGTAATGGAAGCAAAATAAACGAGTGACAGAACTATAACTGGGTCTGTGTGTGTGTGTGTGTGTGTGCATGCGCGTACTGGACCCTTTCAATCCATTAGAGCAAATGAAAACAGAACACCAGTAATGTCCAGTCATTTGCCTGCCATCATTCATTCTCATTTTGGATACACACACACACACACACACTCAGACAAACACCATTTATCCAACATCATGCATCCTAATCTAGTCTACCCTTTCTAAAAAGCCAGACAGTCCGTTTAGAAACAAATCTATGAGGCCAGACAGAGTCAGTTTTCAATGGATTGTGTAAATCCTGCATCTCTCCTCTGTTAGTGCTGCAGCTGCCTCTCAGACTTGGCTCTTCTTCAGTTGCTGTAAAGTACAACTGAATAGACAGGATGGTTTTTATTTTTTTGGCAAAGCTGGAACTCTGGTTAGTATTTATATCCTAACTGCAGACGGGACGCCGCCTTCCAGTCGACACTCAGGGAATAAAAGTCCCTTGTTCCCCTTGTGTGTCTCAGGAAGCTGCATCTGAATTTGAATTGGGGGTAAAAACTAATTTGAAATTATAGTTAATCACATTCAATTTGAAGCCATTGTATTCTGCTAATTGTACCTTTACACATTAAGTTTTTTAATTAATTCATCCAACAAGTCTACGTGTTTTTAATTCAACGGTTAAATATGAGCATGACAAATTCAAATTTATGCGATTGAAATACAGCCTCACTGGTTATCATCGCTATTCTAAGGTTTAGTCGTTTTGGGCTTTGTGGATCGATCTGAAAAGTGTAAATCTTTGTTATGGAAAACTGTACTGTAACAAAACTTGTGTCTTTCAAATGAGAGTCGACCAGATTATTGCTTCTGCTTCAGCTGCTGCAGATGAAAAGAAAACCAAAAAAGAGTTTAACGCCCAAAATGAGATTTCCACCATTTGGGAACAAAAAAATAACACATAGTCTTTACACAATGACTCACAGCACCTAATTTAAAGGAATTAGCTTGTTTAATTCCTTTTTCTGACAAAATAAAAACACTTTAACAGACTGAATACACTACATATTGAATGAGATTTTTATTTGATATGCAGCATTTTGGAAAGGATTTTTTTGCAAGTTTCCATGCACTTATTATGTTTAATTATGTTCACCAGTGCGTGAAGCAGAAACTGGATTGTGTGAAGATTTGTGCTTCTTAAAAAGTTCAAAACATAAAGTAGTTCCCTCACGCAGAGCCAGAGAAAGTATTAATTATGTATTAACGTAAAGTATTAATTCCTCAAACCCACAGGAATTACTGAGTGGCCGGAGTTTTTAGAGCCCAAACACACACACATACACACTCTTACACACACACACACACACACACACCAATGAAACACAGTGTCATGAATTAATTAAAGAAGTTGTTTTTTTCCCCCTTGGCATTTCCCCGCATTGTTCTTCTTTAACCTTCTTCTTTTTAATCCTTGTGTTTTTATTGTTATTGTCTCTGATTATTGGCTGTAAAACACTTGGTGCCACTGTTTTGAGAAGAGCCATGCAAATAAAGTCTGTTGTTGTTGTTGTTGTTGTTGTTGTAGAAACACAGAAATTATTAATAATGTATAAATGTAAAATAGCTCCTTCTCTTCTCTGCCTAATAAGAATTACTGAGCGCCCATCCTTACATTCATAATGAGTTTTTAGTACCTAAGAAATGGTTTTACAACTGTAGAGCACACACACACACACACACACACTCACACACACACACACTCACACACACAGACAAATGACAGTGTTACAAATGAATTCAGTCCAGTATCCAATCAAAGTTTGATGGTGTCACTGCATCAAAAAATAACTATTCTCAAATCTCTCTCTCTCTCTCTCTCCCTCTCTCTCTCTCTCCCTCTCTCTCTCTATACATATATATATAGAGAGAGAATTAATCTAGTGACAAGAAGAGGGCAGGAATAAGGTCAGCGTGTATATTTGAATGTGTGTGTGTGTGTGTTTGTTTGTTTGTGAGTGAATGAACTGATGAAGAGAGAAGGGAAGTGATTAGCTGTTCCGGTGCCAAAAAGACACTTAGCTCAGTATAAAAGAAATAAAAAAATACCTTGCCAATGGCTTCCCTCTCTCAAACAGAGATGGTGAGAGGGTGACACACACACACACACACACACACACACACACAAACATTTAGCATTAGAATATGTTATCAGTAAGTGGCTGAGTCTGAAAGTACCAGCATTTCTGTCTTTCTCTTCTTCTTTTTCGTCCTTACAGCTGATATTAAGTTTGTATTTTACTACAGTTTTAGTGTAAAAACATGAGAGGGGATGCGAGTTGGTCTTAATGCCTTGTTCATGCCATCCCAGATGCCAAGTTGCTGCTACATTATTCACAACGACAACAGAAAAAAAAAAGTTTTCAGTGCATCTCGTCAGGCAAAACAAACATCAGGCGTGGATGAAACCGGATCGCTGACGTCACACAGAGAGAAGGTTTGGGAAGGTTTGGGAATTTAAGATGCGAAGGCTAAACATATCTGAATGTGATGAGGCTCCGGCAATAAAAAACACAAACACATAGAGGTGTTGTGGGTTCGAATCTGTCCCAGGACCTTTGCTGCATGTCATCCTCCTCTCTCTCCCTGTCTTTCCTGTCTCTCTCCACTTTCATCTGTCTAATAAAGGCCAAAAATGCCCCAAAATAATCTTAAAGGTCCCATATTCTCCACTTTCCAGTATTTTATTTTGTGTCTTGAGGTCCATTCAAAGCTGTGTGTGTGGTGTCATGAACCAAAAACACTCTCAGTCCATTTCTCCACGTTCATTTTCCAGCATCTCTCTGAGCCTTACCAAGAACAGGCTGTTTCTGTCGCCGTGTCTTTAAGGCTCATTAATATTAACGACCCCTCTGTTCTGATTGGCTAACCGTTTCAAGAGTGAAACGTGAGACGCCGCGGCCCGGCGGCTACAGGTAGGGAAAACTCTCCGGTAATAAACGACGACAACCGCTCGACCGCTTTGAAAAAAACACTTTGTTAGTCTGTTATTTCTTACAGAAATGATAATGAGCGAACCTTTGTGACGTCACAAAGTTACGGAAGTCCAAACGGCTCGTTTAGAGGCTCGCTTTTCTAATATGGATTGTGTGGATTTAGCTGGCGACAGTACAGTAGTACAGTAGTAGTATATACAGTGTAACAGCACTGGGACGCTTTACTGTATGTATCACTCCGCTTCACAGGTGTTCTAATGTAACCTGGATTAGGCTGCGTTCACACAGCGTTTTTTTGTGTGGAGGAAGCTCTGCCTGGAGCTTCTTGTGAGGAGAAAGCACTCCCTCTTGTGTGATATTGCTTAAATTTAAAAATGTCATTACAAAGTGACAATAATATAATTTGGACGGGGAGCTTGTGAAATTGTGATGGTCAAGCGTCTCATTTGTGATTACTACAGCAGAGTAAAATGCAGCGAATATTGCGATTCATTTTTCTGCCCCACGATACATTGGCACATTTTTGCATTCCGATATACTGTCCCATCCCTATTTTATAAGGTGACATTTTGTGGAAATAAGGCGGATCATTTAAATTAACCAGTGGACCCTGATGCTATGAGAAATGTCTTAAAGGAAAAATCCACCTGAAAAAACTTGCATTTCTGGGCCCATTTTATTATTTGGTGGTGTATTTTTCTTATTTCCGTGGATAACTCGCCAAATGTAGACAGTGTGACGTCACGTTGAGTTTAAGGATGGAGTTTAACAGGAGAAAACATTGTGAGGAGTTAACATATTTGACATCTCAACTATGTACGTTATGAACATTACAAACACACACACACATAACAAATACCGGTAGTCTAGTCTAGTCTAGTTACGGAAGTCCAAACGGCTCGTTTAGAGGCTCGCTTTTCTAATATGGATTGTGTGGATTTAGTTGGCGACCGTGCGTTTTGATACTTTCACCATGTTTAGATAGACCATCCAACTCCTTTATCATCACAGAGGCAAGGGGAATCCTGTTTTACACCATATGGGACCTTTAACAACACATAAAGCAGTCTAGGCTTCTATGCCTCCAGGTTTCTGCCTTGCTTTGTGGGTGGAAATCCGTTCCCCACTGTACTGAATACCTGTTCCAGAGGCAGCGCCGGTTGCAGAAGTTTTTTTTGTGCGACTCCTGACATCAGTGGAAAGCGCTTTGCATTTGATCGTTGTATTTCCACAACATATTCTCACAACAGTCACACATATCTTATGAAAAGTTATGCATCCTTGATTCGTACTATACACACGCCTGGCCAGCTGCATAACCTGTTACTTCGGTTAAGGTTAAACCTCTACCCTGCCGGTCCCGCATGCTGGACCATCATTACAAACACGTTTCACAGCCAAGCTTTGTTCAAACCTACAAAACTTTATTTTAAGTTCTAGTCTAGATCCCAAGGTTTCCAGAGATACCAAACATGTTATAATGATGCACAAACATTTAGACTTTTTCCATTTGATGTAATGCTGCAGCCATAAAAAAAATGGCGTCTTGGATTTGAATATTTCGCTCAGTATAAGCAGCTGTTGCTTCAATGAAGCGCTGGAACGAGCAGATACAGAATATGGACTTTTTTTTTTAATAACTTTGAAGCTACTTAAGAGGAAGGTTAGCATAAAGGTTTTTGGTCATGGTTAAGAAAAACTTTCACCGAAAATGAAAACTTGAGGGTAACTTCCAGCGACTTCAAACCTGCGCCCTTCTGCGTACAGCTCACTCTGTAACAACATCAATACATATGAGTCACACCTGCTTCAGATCAACATCTAAACCTCAGACTCTTATCTGTTTATATTCATTTATATTTCAACAACAGCCGACAGTCGACATGAAACAGAGTCTCACCCCAGGAATGAATCTTACAAAACCGCCTGCTGCGTTCACAACTTCTAATCAAAACTGCAGAAACGCACCAGCCAACTCAACAGAGGTTACGTTTTTTTTTTTTTCTTCCAAACCTCTTCATCTTCAAAGCTGTGAATTTCAACAGGCTGTAAAACGACTCTCCGATCGATACAAGGCTAAAACTTGTTCTCATGAAGAATGAAGCGAACGCTGCACTAGGCTAATGTGAGAGAAGAACATTTTGGATGGTGCTGTTTGTAGCGGTGTGTATCTCTCCTTCTGGGACGGTCCCATACTTGTTTCTTTGATTATAAAGGAGTTGGATGGTCTATCTAAACATGGTGGAAAAGCGAGCCTCTAAACCAGTGGTTCTCAACGTGGGGTCCAGGGACCACCAGGGGTCCTTGAGGGGGCTCCAGGCGGTCCCCAGCAAATTGAAGAATTGTTAATCTTCAGCATTATTTCATTTACAAGAAGTTAACACAATTAGAGAATGTAGAAGAATGACTGTTTTGATCATAGTTTCTCTGTTATCTCTCTACCTACAATACAGTCATGGAATTCTGGACAAAATCATATCTAACAATAAAAATATTCTCCGATTTGGGTCCAAGAGATGGGCGGGTCTGTGGCTCTAATGTGGACTAAATTAGGGGTCCTTGACATGAAAAAGGTTGAGAATCACTGCTCTAAACGAGCCGTTTGGACTTCCGTAACTTTGTGGCGTCACAAAGGTTCGCTCATTATCATTTTTGTAAGAAATAATAGACTAACAAAGTGTTTGAGCGGTTGTCATTGTTTATTACCGGAGAGTACCAGAGGGACTACCGGTATTTGTTATGCATAGGTGTGTGTGTGTGTTTATTATGTTCATAACGTACATAGTTGAGATGTCAAATATGTTAACTCCTCACAATGTTTTCTCCTGTTAAACTCCATCTTTAAACTCAATGTGACGTCACACTGTCTACATTTGGCGAGTTATCCACGGAAATAAGAAAAATACACCACCAAATAATAAAATGGGCCCAGAAATGCAAGTTTTTTCGGGTGGATTTTTCCTTTAAGACATTTCTCATAGCATCAGGGTCCACTGGTTAATTTAAATGATCCGCCTTATTTCCACAAAATGTCAACTTATAAAATAGGGATGGGACGATATATCGAAATTCAATATATCGCAATGCAAAAATGTGACAATACGTATCGTGGGGCAGAAAAATGAATCGCGATATTAGCGCCATTTCATTCTGCTAAAGTAATCACACATGAGATGCTTGACCATCACAATTTCACAAGCTCTCCATCTAAATTATATTATTGTCACTTTGTAATGACATTTTTAAATTTAAGCAATATCACACGAGAGGGAGTGCTTTCTCTATGCAAAAAAACGCTGTGTAAACGCAGCCTAATCCAGGTTACATTAGAACAGCTGTGAAGCGGAGTGATACATACAGTAAATCGTCCCAGTGCTGTTATACTGTATATCAGCACTCATGGAACATGGAATGCCTCTTGTCCAATCAAATCACTCGACCGGAACTAACTGTTGTATAATGCTGTTTACATTCTAGCAAGACAGTGCCATCGCTGGAAAGATTTGTGGCTCAGAAATAAACCTAATTCTGCACAGTCAGAATTTGTTGTCATTGAACTTTAATTTATTACATCCTATTGTGGTTGTATCGAATTGTGAACCACATATTGTGTATTGAATCGTGAGATAAGCATATTGTCCCGTCCCTATTAAAAAATGTATATGTACTATTCGCTCAGGTAGAAGAAGATCAACCCTCAACAGGCCAACCCTTTTTTATTGAAATAAGTGCTGCTTGGTGGATCAAATATGCCGAATTTTCCAGTGGATCCTAAAAACTCAGAAAAACATCTAAATTCCTGTTCTGTGCGGCGCGTGTGTTTTTCCGATAAGCGAGGCAACACTGATTGATTTCACAGTGAAGCCTCATTCCGTCCCGTACAAAAAGAGAGAGAGAGAACACAGCGTGCATCACACCTGACCCAAATCCTGCTTTCTATAGCCGTCGTGAGCCTGGCTCTGCGGGTGGGGGGGGGGGGGGGGACAATGTGTTGAATGTTCTTTTCTATTTCTGTTCCTTTCTATGTCCTATTCCCTGTTCGATCCTCCCCTCCACCTCCACCTCCAACACCAACACACACACACCCCCGTCCTATTTCTCCAGGACATTGGGCTTTGGGTTGTAATTTGGCTCGGACAGGGAGGCGAGTGTGTTCAGTGGACGACACGCACTGATCCAGAATGAGATGAGAGCGGAGGGGAGGGGGGGGAACAGGACACACCTGTGCATGCACATGCCCTCTCTCTCTTCTCTCTTCTCTCTCTCACACACACACACCTGTTATCTTCACCCAGAAAAGACCAGGCACCTGATGCAGTGTTGGTTGGGACAAATGAGAAAGGCAGGCTGTGGCGTAACGGAAGAAAAGAACTCTATCTGAAATGCTTTCCTTTGCTGAATCTGAGAACTGGGTTTGTGATTTAACCCAGTCGGTGCCGCAGTCGTCTATCACAGTGATTCTCAACCTTTTTCATATCAAGGCCCCCTAATTTAGTCCACATTAGAGCCACGGACCCCCATTTGATGAGATAGTTTTCTCTCTGATCCAAAACTGAGAAGATTTTTATTGTCAGATATGATTTTGTTCAGAGTTCCATGACTGTCTGTGTTGTAGGTAGAGAGATAACAGAGAAACTATGATCAAAACTTCTTGTAAATGAAATAATGGGTGAAGTTTAACAATTCATCAATTTGCTGGGGACCCCCTGGAACCCCATCAAGGACCCCTGGTGGTCCCCGGACCCCACGTTGAGAACCACTGGTCTATCACACTCCACTGAGCAGTTTTATGTTGATTTAAGACGTTTAAATGGTTATAGTCTAGGCTAAAATGAAGCTCTACAGGATTTAAAAGTGAAAGTTCAGTCAACATCTATGACTTAGACTACGTCTTCTGGGGTAAATGACAAAATTAAAGCATTCTCTTGTAGTTCTCTGGTGGATATTTTTGATATTTACAGCTGTTCATGCACAGTTTAAATATGTCTAAAACTGGACTGTACGTTCCCCGAAAAGATTCTGCAGCTAAAGCATAGATGCAAACGCTGAAATGGCGTCTAGTGCTCAGTGGGACTGCTGCTTACAGAACTCATGAGCTCCAGACCGGGACGAATTCAACATGAGTGGAAGCAGCGCAGGCCTCGTCAGCAGGAATAACAGCAACGGCAGACAGACAGACATTTCCCTCAGCTGTATAAGGCTCAGCTTCTGGGTGTTGAGATGCTCCTTTTCCCTCTTTCTTTTACCTCCTTTTTTTTATTCTTTTCTAGGAAGGTCTTCTCTTAAAGTCCCCTGGAAATCAGTGTATCTTTAATGATGACCTCATGCTGCACCAGGAAGCGTAAATAAAAACTCCAACCAATAAAATCATCACATATTTTTTGAGCAGTCCCGCCCCTCCCATCAAATAAAACTGCCTTTCTCTCCCTAACTGTTCTCCCATTGGTTTAGACTTTTGAATGATCAATCCCTGCATTATGTCCCGCCCCAACATCCTGTTTTAACAAGAAATACTTCAAATCAAGGAGGTAAAGATGCCGTCTCATGTCCACTTTAAAGGGGCATTAAGTAATAATACTAATACTACTGACCTCTATTGGCGACCGGTAGGAACTGCAACAACATCGACCGCTCTTGGGTCGATGTTGAGGTACAGCAGCTTGTATTTGACACATATAATAAAGTTACATTTCCCCGATAGAGATGGATAAGAGCTAATCAGAGCATTGATCCAACAGAAACCTTTAGTGTAGAGGTAATACATCCCCATGCACAACACTCTAATAATAGCACTGCTTTGTCATTTGCTCTTTTGGCTGGAGAACGAGGCTGATTACCTTTCACTGGTCGCCCGCTCGCAGCGCCGTCCTCCATCACTGAGCATGATTGAAATTCCAGCGGGCAGAGGGAGTTTTGTTCCCAAACACAGAGCGCGAGCCGGAAAGCCAGAAACCTCAGCACATAAGAAAGTAATCGTCGAGTCATTGGAACTGATCAATGACCCTATCAACCTCCCCAAAGATGTATTAGAGTCATTTTGTGCTATGGGGCAGTAAAAACCTTAAAAACCTTACTTATTGCCCTTTTAATCTTGATCATGGTTGTTCTCCCACGGTGAAAGGCTATAAGTCTGTTGGCGAACGGACAGCAGAGCAAGCAGTTCATTTCAGGATATCGTAGTTAAACCAGATGTTTGTGTTGAGGATTTTGTTTTGGGTATATAGTGGTTTACAGGGGCAGGAAAGATGGAGGAGGGGGATGTGACACTTTTATAAGACAAAGGCCCAATCCCAATGTCCCCACTACGGACTGAGCCCTGAGTCACCTGTGTGCGCAGCAGTAGTGCGAGAAGTCACAAGGGCTCGAAATGGTATAGGAGGAATGGGACAGCGCTTTGTGGCATCACGTGTTGCCCTGACGACGTTATCGCCCATCAATTAATCAATTTGTAATTTACTCTCTGTTTGCGCTTTTGTCTAAACAGCATTATTAAGCTAAAATGAAAAAAATGTTGATGAATAATGTTAAATAGCCCTAGGTATATGTTTTGTAACACTGCAAAGTTTAATGAGCTTAATGAGCACTAATAAGCACATAAGAAAGGCTATATTACATGCTGCTTATATTAGCAGCATCTAACATCCCTCTTACTTTCTTTTTTCTCAAATGAGCTGTTTATTCTGTTTTAATGTTGCAGTGTTTTCTCTTTTAACTGTATCTTGCATGTAGTTTGATCCTTTCATGCCTGTTTCTCTCTAAGTTCTTGTTAATTGTTTTTTTGTGGTTATTTTTCCTTAATTATGGTTTTTTTTTTGTATTGGCAGAAATGTTCCACATACATGAATATTAATGTCACAAACGCTATGAACTGTGAGTAATTCCCTCAAGCAAAGTCTACACAGAAATGTGGACTTGCTGAAAGTCTGCATAAAGGGCTCATAAAGTCCGCCAGTGAGCCCTCGCGCACTTAACCGATTCCACAGCGGGACGGCCCTGAACCCTCGCGGACTTGTCGGGAACGCGCGTCGAAGTCCGTGAGTCTGTGAGTGCGGACATTGGGATTGGGCCAAAGTGTCCCTTAGGGTCCTCGTGTGGATCAGAGAGAGAGACGGTGATAATGAACTACTACACTACAGACGTAAAGTAGTGTGGTGTGGGGATTTCAATGCTCACCGTACTCTTTGGGGAGAAAGACGAACAGATATGAATGGTCAGATTATTGAAAAGTGTTTGTTTTTGTGTGTGTGTGTGTATGCATCGTTTAAACATCCGGCTCCTGTCATGTTGCAGCCTTGTTAAATGATGGTGGTGGTGGGGGGGGGGGGGGGGTCAGAGTGACGAGTCTGTCCT
>NC_136019.1:5762022-5772022 GCF_048128805.1 Centroberyx gerrardi | reverse complement strand
AGACAGAGAGAGACAGGTGGATAGAAAGAGAAGGAGAGAGAGAGAGAGACGCTGTGTGTTAATCTCCGGCTCGTTCGACCACTGCAGCAGCCTGTGTGCAGCAACAGCAGCCTTATCAGCCTGAACAGCAGCTGAAACTCAGAAGTCGGAACTGACGACAGTTCCCTTTCCACTGTGAGACGCCGAGAGAGAGAGAGAGAGAGAGGGAAAGAGAGAGAGAAAGAGAAAGAGAGAGAGAGAGAGAGCCTGCCTGTTTCCCAGCCTGCCTAGCCGTGATCAATACCTCATATGCAGCATGGCAGCGCCGGTTTAGATGTGTATCATGCCCGGCCGAATGGGCGCTATCTCCGCCGGCACACTTTAATCACAGTGAGTTATTGGGATCTGTGGCTTGGAGTGGAATGGGGGGAATGGATACACACACAGATGCACACACACAGTAGGGTCGATCAATCACTTTAATTGATCGAGTGAATAACACGGAGTTAGAATGGAGCGCGTGTGTGTGTTTATGTGTGTGGTTGTGTGTGTGCACAGTGATTACCACTGAATTGAACTGGCAGGGTTCCATATAGGTGGATGTGTGTGTGTGTGTGCATGTGTGTGTGTGTGTGTGTTTTAATGTGCTAATTGCAGTACATTTACGATGGATAGTGAGGCAAGACTTCACCACCTTGCCCTATCCAGTCATATAGGCAATGTATCTCCTCAGTGCAAGTTTTATGAATCCAACGCCACCTTTTACCTTGGTCTTCAATCCCACAATCCTTCATCAGCATTAAACTTTTTCCACTATTAACTTAAACTGCATTAAAAGTAAAATGCAGACCTAACCTAAAGGTGAGAGACGCGGCCTTCAGTCTAGACGCTCGTTAGCTTGAAGAGCGGCCGGGAAAATCTGGGCAGGGAAAGTAAATGAGTAACACTCTTCCCTCCCACAGCCGCTGCCGTCAAGGTGTCCTTCAGCAAGGTACTTAAAGGAAAACACGCATTAAAACACTTTAATACCGTTTTAAAAAACAGCGATCCGTGGCGTGCTTTGAATTTTCTGGGCCCATTTTGTTGTTTAGTGGTGTATTTTTCTTACTCCCATAAATGACACAATACATTTCCAGCGCAGCTACAATGGAGTCTGCTTGCAAAAGATTTTCAGCTATCTAAATCAACAGTACATGTCATGTTTTCATCAGAATCAAAGAGCAAGGGCTTCTTTATAGATTCGCTATTCTGCATCTACACTCAATCATACAGGGAGAAATCCATGGTAGAAGAGGCAGAGAGAGCAATTTCTCCACCAACAGTATCCTCAATAAACCAGAATGCAATGTAGCCTCAAGTCATGCTGTGATTGGGGTAAGGGGAAAAAAACTCTTGGCTCCACTATCGCTATCGCTCTCTCCACCTCCACCTAAACCCACAGTTGAATGCAATAAGTTCATGCATTCTGGGAAATGTCCCTAGGAAATGAGTGAGAGTGGATACACCATGAAGTAAATTACAACGCTTCATCACAAAATAACTCCTGGCACGCATTTAAGCTCACAGACTGATGATATCTAACAGTGTAACAGTATTAGTGGGTGGGATTCTCCTTTAACCCCAATCGATCCGGTAAAGCTGCTCAGTGGAACAACAGGAGAACACAGGAAAGCTCCCAGGTGTTGATATCTGTAAATATATTTAAACCAAGATGGTGCTGGAAAAGGAGCATTTGTATTAAGCAAACCCCTCTAATGTTTGACAAAAGTTTTCCATTACTTCGTTTTATGGTCAGAAGTGAAACTTTGGGCACGAACCTATAGTCCGTTCCAGTTTCAGCTGTGGACACAAAATCAATTTCCACACCTTTTCCCCCTTGTGGGCTGTCACTTTGCCACTGCAGGTTTCTCCAGAACGAGGCTGCGAGGGGATATTTCAGAATCAGAGCTGCCATCTGGTCAAGGTATTGATCTGTACAAATCTCTACAGACTGGAAGCTAGCCAACCGCTACACCCATGATCATCAGAGATATGTTATAAAGATTTTGGGCCCGGGCCTAGTGAGACAGTTTGACTACTTTTCCCCCTGCTGCATCAATCAAGTCTTCACAGTAATTTCTTGGCTATAAGCCCATACTGAAAATTAGAAGCAATGGTAAAATATGGCAGTGTAAATTAGCAATGTAAAGAACTCAGCACTCCCCGGACACAGACGTACGTAACTAACCCAGAAAGACCCTCTTTAACCTCCTGTCCTCCTCTTCAGCGACACCTTCCCTTGCTAACTGAAGTGGAATTAACAGGTGAAATAAGAGCTAAGGGATAAGGGATCATTCTAGCTTTCATGGAAAGAGGAGAGGCCTTTCTCAATGTGACTTCTTGTCTGTTATGTTATGTAATATCTAACAGCCCAAGTACTGTTTCAAGGCTGAGTCCCAAATGTCCAGACTCAGGGCCTCACAGACTTTGAGGCGCACTCCCTCTAAGTCCACAAGGGTTTAGGACTGTCTCACTGTAAAATCAGCAGCAGAGCTTAAGGGCTCTGATGTGAACTTTTGCAGCCTTCGAGCAAACTTTTTAGCGAGTCTGCCACCCTGCAGACGTTTCAGAGGAAATTGCTTATAATTCACAGCCTCAATGACGTCAATAAGTGAGGACACTGGGGAAGCGTCCAAAAACATGAAAGCACATTAAGCACGGCAGGTAAAATGAAGAAAGAAAGGACAAGCGTGGCAGGTGTTGGCAGGAAAATGTTTAAGCAATCTATCTTGCCAGTGTCGGGTTTTACACTTGTTTCTACCTTCAGACAAACGTGATTTGCATACGATTTCCATACCGATTTCATCCGATCGATGAAAATAGATGGTCAAAGAACATCTGGGCTCTCCACGTGAGACAGCGGCGTCACTGTATCCATGGCAACGTGTGACGTCATCGAGCCTGTCTCGTGTCTCCTTCTGATACCATTTCAAGCACTCGCATCCTCTCTCATTCATGCGCTACATGCCGGTGACGTCAGCCGAAGTCCGTGAAGGCTCAGTCCCGGAAGTTTACTCGCCAACTAAGGATGCGTCAGATGGTGACTTGGCTGACAAAAACAAAAGGGAAGCCCCAAGAGTCACTGCAAGAATGACACATCACATCCAAACAGCGCTATCATCTATAGTGCAGAGATGGGAAAATGAACAGCTGTGTGTCTGAACTGATCGTGGGACATCAAGCACGCGGCCCACATCAACCGGTAAAGACGCGTTCTCTCTTCTCGTGTTCTTGAGAAGTTTGCTCTACACAAGACAACTTGGGAGGAACTTTGTCCACAAGGAGACCAAGTATCAACTTGGCATTCTTGATTTTAATCACCTAATATCTAAAGGCAGAAGTACAATTCCAAAATAAAAGAAAGCAGAGGTTGGAGGACGATTGCCTCGTCCTAACCAGACTCTTTAACCCAAAGACTCTTTGACCCAAAGAGTCTATGGACTTTCTCCCATGTTGCCCACAGCGATAACGTCACCATTGTGGAGGCAGCTGTTGTTGCGATTGGAACATTTTCTTTCTGATTTGTCTCGACATTGTTGAGAGAGAGAAAATGTCAACAGATGCAAACATTACTGATTCAATTTGTTAAAGTTTATGTAGACTGTGCGGGCAGAACTTGAACATAAATGTCACTTTACAATACAAAAGTAACCTAGACTGGTGATTCTCAATCTTTTTTATATCAAGGACCCCTAATTTAGTACACATTAGGGCCACGGACCCCCATTTGATGAGATTTTGTCTCTTGGACCCAAATCTGAGAATATTTTTATTGTTAGATATGATTTGGTCCAGAATTCCATGACTGTCTGTATTGTAGGTAGAGAGATAACAGTGAAACTAGGACCAAAATAGTCATTCTTCTTCTGAAATAATGAAATAATGGTGAAGTTTAACAATTCAGCAATTTACTGGGAACCCCTTAGAACCCCCTCAAGGACCCCTGGTGGTCCCCGGACCCCACGTTGAGAACCACTGACCTAGACAACCTGCTCAGATTTCAAAACAAGGCCACACTCGCTAATGCACGCATCCGCTGCTTGGTCCAAATGATGGGCATCAATGTTTACGTTCGCCATATTGTTGTACATCAGGTAAAGTCCGGGTGCTTAGCAACTTAATGACGCTGCCTACCCTCAATTGAGTGACATATCTCCCAACCAATAAAATGTCACGCTAAAAGGTTGAGCGCATATGCAATTGGAGCACACTATTCAGCTCCGTCTCAGGTTTCTAGGAAGACAGACGACAGACATAGATACCAGAAGTTTACGTGTCTACCACAAAATATCAAGGATGCATTGGATGGCGATTTAGCAGACAAGACTGAATGGGAAGCCCCAAGATTCATTGCGAGAATGACACATCACTTCCAAACAGCGCTATAGTACAGAAGAGGATTAGGGCCACATGTGAAAAATGTGTTTGAGTTCTGAGATTAAAGTCAGAATTTTGAGTTTAAAGTCAGAATTCTGAGATTAAAGTCAGAATTTTGAGAATAAAGTCAGAATTCGGAGAATAAATTCAGAATTCTTAGCAGACCAGACTGAATGGGAATAAAGTCAGAATTCTGAGATTCTGAGTTTGAAGTCAGAATTCTGAGATTCTGAGTTTAAAGTCAGAATTCTGAGATTCTGAGTTTAAAGTCAGAATTCTGAGTTCTGACTTTATTCTCAGAATTCTGACTTTAAGCTCAGAATCTCAGAATTCTGACTTTAAACTCAAACACTTTTCACATGTGGCCCTAATCCACTTCCATACTATAGTCTGTAGTACAGAGCCAGTTGAAACAGCTGGGAAAAAGAACTCCGGTGTGTCTTAACTAACTGTAAGGAAGCTTCTCTGTGCTCACTGGCTTGAGAAGCTCATCCTCTCCACTCCACGAAGATCGTTCTCCACAAGGACACAAGTATCGATTTGGCATTCTTGGCACTTGCAGTCACCTGAGTTGTTCCTCATATCTTGAACACTCAATCTATAAGTCCAATTCTAAACCTCCACTTGGCTGTGTGTGTGTTTGTAAGAGCTGAATGTACCATCATGTACCACTGAACGTGAAATCCCCAGCCTAGTTTCCATTTGGCTACGAGGAGGGACAAGATTTCACTCAATATTCATGTCACTCGATTTTCCTGTTGCACAAATAGGACTTCTGTGATTCTCTTTGGATTCTGTTGGCAGCAAATTGAAAGTTTGAAATGATGAAATGAAGAAAGCGACTGATCTTGTGTCATAAATATTTGTTCGACCTGGCTCTGATAAGCACCAGGCGGCTCTGCAGAGAAGGGTCTGTGACTAGAATAATATACAGTTGGAACCCCATGTTTGATTAGAGAGAGGAAAGGATCATGGTGCATCACTGACCTCTAGTGGCCGTATGGCATATCACAAGCTGTATATAATAGATCTTAGGTTTTAGGCATTTATATGATGCTCTTACTCCAAGCAACTTTCAATTAGATCAGTAGTAGAATAAGCTTAATAGGCTTAAATCCCTATAACATCAACAATACAAGGTGACAAATAGTGAAGAGTGCTAGGACAAGAAATAAAACTAAGCCAAAGACAGGGGTGGAAGTCACTTTTTTACTTCAAGAACCATATTAGAGTGAGTGCAGGAGGAAGAAGAGCTGAAATGCTTTTATCCACCACAATTTTTGCAAGTGCATACTAATTGGAAATATCAAAAAAGTAAAATGTCACAGCATTACTTTGATTTTTGGCTCCTTTGGAGTAAAAAAAAAAGCTTTAGCTTTAAAATAAGTCTGCCAGAAAACATTAAACGGAGCATCCCTCTCTCTGTGCACAGTGAAGGTCAAGTATATTATCATTAGCTATAGAAACGGGAATATGATTTGGGAGAAATTGAACATCAAATTCATTTTATTTCCCATTGTCTTTGTTTGCGTTTTATAGCAAAACTGACTATTCCTGCAAATTTGTTTTGGTTAGGTGATTACAAGACTTCATAAAAGGTGGATTCTAAGTGGCAAACTGAAACCATTTTGTTTAGATTTGATATATTGTGTATTTTCTATTCAACGTCTGCTTTTATAGTGAGTAATAGCCAATTTGAAAAACCCCAGGCTGTCTTTTGTTCTGGCACAACTGTCACTTGGCACTTAAGGTTCCCTCTTCCTTCCTTCATCTGTCAAGATTTGGGGAAAACCTGGTGCTTACAAACTCACTTCAGTCAAAGAAAACTACAGTAACTTCACAGAGTGCTGCTGCTGTCCGGCTGCTCAAAGGAAGAAATTCTCTGAAACAATTTTATGAAACACTTTACTTTATTTTCAAGAGTATCACAGCCATTTAAAAATAGCACATCATCCTGTCGTCTTGTATACAAATGATCCATTAGCGTAGTGGTATTAACATGATAAACACTGTACAATGCATGCAAATACGCACATACCTGCTCACTAACACATAATATGAATAACTGTAAGTGTGTGTGTTCAATAGTGAATGTACACACTGACCAACTTGTACAGTTACCCTTTTCTGCACTTAAAAAAAAAACACACATACATAGGGGGCTTACAAAATACCAACAAATGCTTTTTTTTCTTTTATCCTTAAAAGTTTTAAAATTAAATCTTACAAATGTTTTAACACTAAAAGAACAATTATACTTAGAGTCATTATCATCTATAACTGGCACAAAACTTAATAAACTGGCATAAAACAAGGCCAACCTCGTAACAACAACAACCCCTTGCTTTAAAACTAAATTCAATTACAAACAGGATTGCAAAATATTTATTTCCAATAATATGAAACAACACAGACAAGACTACATTGATATAAATATTAAACATATTAACAAAATATATACACAGGTACCTCTCAGGGAAAATGTACATATTTTCACTCAATTTTGAGAAATCTTTTGGCGGCGTGTCACTGAGATAAAGCCTTCTCCAAAATGTCGATGTCCACTACTGGAAGAGACGCAACTTCAAAAAACACCCTGGAAAAAAAAAAAACAGGAAAAAGAACAATTTAAAACCAAGAAACTAAATCGGCTTAAAATATTCACTCACAGCTGCATGTAATTAGCAAAAACACAAACATTTCAGTGTAAATGGAGTGGAGTTTTTAGGTCGTGCTAGAGGTGTGTGTGTGTGTGTGTGTGTGTGTGTGTATCCACTTTTAGCCAAGCATTTGTCACCTAAAAATACAACATATATGGGTTGCACCAGGGTTTGATGCAGCACTCTACTTAACGGGGACAGAAAGCGATTAAAAAGATAAATGTACAGTATTTTAACCGTGCTTACTTGTGCGAGTACTTGCTCCTGACGGCCCCCAGTTTGTCGTCGGGCGGCGCCGACAGCATGGCGTGCAGCTTCCTGACCACGGGGGCCAAATCTGCCGGCTGGTAGCCCGAGTGGAACCGCAGGATGGGAGACTGAAGCGGCAGAGAGACGACAGTTAGAGCTGCAGAAGTTTCCTGCACGTGCATTAGGGCTGAACGATTTTGAAAAAATATCTAGTTGCGATTATTTTGACTGATTTTGCAATTGCGATATGATTTGCGATATTAGAGGGAATGATCATTTTTACATCATTATTCTCATTTTCATTGAAAAACATATTAAAATGATTATGGTGTGATTTTTGCGGGGATCTGTACCAAACAAAGATGTTTTCTTAAGTCTGTAGAATATGATGTGTAGGCAGGACGTCTCTGCAGCACGACAATATTTAATTTAAAATGGTATTTTGACACACATTTCACCTTTAACAAATAGATTTGAAAATTGCAGTGGGCCATATTGCGATTTAGATAAAATTTTGAATAATGATGTAAAAAAATACCATACAGCAACCATCAAGCATTACATTGCTTGATGGTTTTTCTTATCAAAATTAGCATCGGTATCAAAGTCCAGATTCTGATAATGTCAACGATAACAGCAGCCCCCACTTCTGCAAAAAACTGTACAGGAAACAGAAAACAGTCTTCAGTGGCTGTAACCAGAGTGAAGCTGCAGGATGAAGGAGCGCTGAGACAGAAATAGACGGATGAATTGAGAGACGAGAGGAGCAGAAGGTGGAGAGGGTCAAAATCAGAAATTCAAACCCCAACCTGTCTGTCAAATGCATCAAAACCAACATTTTAGTTTCGTTTTTTTACAGCTGATTGACCCAAACACATTACAGTCCCCATGCCTTTGTTCTGTAGTCTGTCGTTCTCGTAATATCTCACGATCTCTTCTACTAGACTCAGACTGCCAAAAACAAACGTTTGCCAGCCGCATCATGGCAGAAAACACTCGGCATGATGAGGAGCATTTTCCTGCCTCCAACTTTTTCAAGTGAAGGTTGGAAGATATCTGGATTCCCCTCAGTAAAAGGCGAGTATCAGCAGAACGCTCAAATCTTTCAAGAAACCGAAAAACCGCGCATTTGTCAGTCAACTCTGGACAGAATCTACCTGTTTCACTGCACCCTGCTTTCCTGTGTCAACATCACATACATTTTACCATTAATATTGAATTTCAGTCACATCCGGTCCACTTTAGTCAATTCAAAGTAGGGCTGGACGATAATTCAATATTATCGTTTATCGTCTTTCAGTGGGATTATATTGTGATGATATGGTGATTTTGGGATATCGAGACGCACAATTCTGCTGTCTGAACTGATGAGAACAAGCTAATTTTATTTAGAAACTCTGACAAAATGAAGTATGGTAGGAATATTATGTGAAAATTTCAGTTTAGTTTGACATCACACCAAACATTACCATTCGGTTCAATATGATGAACATTAATTTGATTATTTAACGTGATTTCGCTTATGTGAGCCATATCGATATCGAAAAAAATCCTTATGATTATCATGATAGTGATTTCAACCATATCGTCCAGCCCTAATTCAAAGTGGATTTTTAGAGGACACTGGCAGTCCTGGTACCCACCCATCCTCCCAGGTCTTTGGTGACCAGCGCGATCAGCAGGCAGGCGGAGGCCAGCAGGGAGCCTCTCTCCGGCACCAGCTCCATCTCCTGCAGGCTCATCTCACACACGTAGCGGGCCAGCGTCAGCGTGTCCATGCCTGCGCTCACACACTGCCGACAGAGAGCAAACACACACACACACACACACACACACACACACACACACAGGTGAGGCAGGACAAACACCGAGACAGAGAATCTGGGACAAACACAAGGCTGTCCCTGGATTTTGAGTTGATGGGGGAGTTGAAGGCTAAAAAAAAATGAGCTTTGTGGGTAAAAACAAAACTACTGAAACTCATTCTGAAACTCGAAAGCAAGGAGAAGACACTACTGTAACTGATGCTAAGAAAACATACTCAGAAAGGACTTGGCACTATTTTTCTTGCCTAGTGCAGCTTTAAATTTACTTTAGGGGGGGGCAGGAAACACAAGGACTACACTATGCAGGGAAATCCCTCCCCACACACACACACACACACACACACACACCTTGGCGTAGCGTCTGAGGAAGCGGTAGGGGATGGGGATGCTGATGTCGAAGCCCAGCGTCTGCAGGATGCCGGCCTCCATGGAGATAAGCTCCTCCCTCTGGTACGCGTCGTCGCAGATGTACAGGAAGTCGTCCACGCACGGCGGGCTGCGCTCCTGGAGGATCATGGGAGGGGAGGGGAGAGAGACACAGAGCGTTGTGGGTAAGAGAGGCCTTGTTTACACAAAGAAAAATTTGTCTCGACAAGTAATCATATTTCCCCAATTAAAAGTCCAATTGTGTGTAGTAAAAACTACAGTAAAGCAAATATGATGGGGAAAAATGTTTTGCATGTTGCTGTTGTCATGTGAAAACTAGGGCTGCACAATATATCGTTTCAGCATCGTCATCGCGATGTGCGCATGCGCAATAGTCACATCGCAGGACGTGCGATGTCAAGTAAGGCAAATTAACTCAAACACGTCATGCTACAACATTTTTCTACAAGAGAAGTCTGTCTGATATAACATCATTTACTCCGA
>NC_136019.1:5744522-5757022 GCF_048128805.1 Centroberyx gerrardi | reverse complement strand
TTTATTGTGGAAGTTAAATTTGCGATATCTGATTATACACCGTTAATTGTGCAGCCCTGCTTCCTACCGAGACGGGAAGAACTGCAATTTGTTAGTGGTGTGTGAATCCTCGCTGAAACATCTACCCATCGGTGAGAGAGGAGTAGTTATTCTAGTATCTGTCCCCATCCAAAAGTACCAGCTTAGTATAATTAGTTCCCTTTGTGTTTTTGATGGAGCAGAACACAGCAGAACCGGGTTTCCCAGAGCCATGTAATTGCTTCATCAGCTTGACTCCACTATAAACTATCGGTTAAGGTCAGATGAATTTCACACCGTTCACCGGCAGCCAGAAAACATGCAGCTGCAGTGAAAATTCGGTATCTTTTAAATTTTAAGTTGACATTTTCCCTTAGGTCCCGCTCACATGTTAAATGCAGCATTGTGAAAAATCTGCCAGTTCTCCGACAAAATAGAATAATACTTGTAAGAATTTGAGATCAGAGCCAGGATGCCTTTAGGAAACCGAGTAGGGCTGAACGATTTTGAAAAAATATCTAATTGCGATTATTTTGACTGATATTGCAATTGCGATGTGATTTGCGATATTAGAGGGAATGATCATTTTTACATCATTATTCTCATTTTCATTGAAAAACGTATTAAAATGATTATGGTGTGATTTTTGCGGGGATCTGTACCAAACAAAGATGTTTTCTTAAGTCTGTAGAATATGATGTGTAGGCCAGGACATCTCTGCAGCACCACAATATTTAATTTAAAATGGTATTTTGACACACATTTCACCTTTAACAAATATTGCGCCTCCTGCGATTTGAAAATTGCAGTAGGCCATATTGCGATTTCGATCAAATTTCGATTAATTGTTCAGCCCTAAAACCGAGTCCAGCTCTTTCAAAGCTACAAAACTGACTCGCATCAAAAATGTAGATCCAGAGTTTAAATGAGGCATTAGCATGTCAAGTCTCACTCCCGCCCAGCTGGTTTCACTCTGAGTTTTGGTGACTGAGTGGACAGTAAACAAACACGCTGCTGGTTTCACAGCATGGTGAGGTGGCAGGGAACATGCATCACACCACAGTGCCGAGATACTGTGAGTCTGGTTACACCGTCACACACACACACCCAGGGCCGCAGTGTGCCACTCACTTTCAAACACACACAGTGTCCACCACCTAAGGTTTGGATGTGTTCAGCATCCCACTTACTGTCCTGCCACTGCCCTCCCCGTTGTCACGGCGATCTGACAGACACTGACCGGCAGCCTGTCGTCAAGAGGAGCGAGCCATGAAGACAAAATAATCCACGTCTGAGAAATCTGGTCCTCCAGAACAGCGCAGGGTTTATTCTGCTTTCAGACCACTAGCAATTCCCACACTCACTTAGACATCAAATTCAAGGTTTTGCAATGATTTTCGAGGTCCTGTTTGGTTAAATGCACGGACCCAAAATGTCTTACATGACACTGGTCAAAATTAGACATCATAGAGGCCTCATTTTTTACTCCCGAACTTGTCAAGTCAAGAAATTCATTCAATTTTAAAGCTGCTGCTGTATCAACGCAAATCTCCATCAGAGGGTTTTACTCAGGATGTGAAGTGTTGATGCTAGGCTGGAGAAAGGTCCAGAGAGCTGAGGCATATTGATGACTTTGGGTGTTATATTTCAATTAAAAAAGTAAGTATTTTCAAGGCCATCCGTTCATTTCCAAAAGCTGTTAAAGTCTTGTTTTCTCAGGCTGCTTGCTGTGTGAATGCACATGTGTGTGTAAAGGAGGGACGCATTATGCCGGTGATGTAAACTGGTCACAAAGACTAACTTTCAACGTCCACCAGCAATTCCAGAAACAGTGACTGGTGGAATCTGACTTCCATCAGCAACTCTGAATATTTTCCCAGCCGTTTTGAATTCTATCTGCCTCTCACCCGCTAATGTTCGGCTACGATGGCAGGGTAAAAGTTCTTATTAAACGACTTTTAAGATCTGTGCATCTTTCAATTTTCCGCCTAGCTTTTGGTCTGATCACTGTACACCCCTGTATGAAATATGTGGGAATATTTGTGGGTGAAATTGCCTTTGAGAATTTAAAATTATGGTTATCAGAGAAGCCTCACCTGTGTCTGACGGGTGTCACACAAAGAGCGCGAGTTTTTGAAAAATAAGCTGTATGATCAACTTAATTGTGTGATGAAAAGACTGATAGCAGTTTCACCTGTGAGTCCAGCAGTCATTTACTTTGCTACAATGCAACATTACGCTTTGGGACACCCTATGTGTGCATCATCAAGGTGCAAGCACTGGAAACATACTTCAGTGAAGAAAGGACACTCAGGTGAAACTACACTCAATCAGTATATGTGCCAAAATGTCCATGTTTTTCCATAAAAGTCTCCTCCCTTCAACCCAATTTCCCACTTCTGGACAATTTGCAGAGAACGATGATCCAAATACTGTCATTTCAAGACAAACCACGGTGCAGGACTTACATTGGTGATGTCAACAAACGCCGTCCTCTTCTTTGGAGCACCGTGAGGAGGGGAGGAAGACCTCTTGACCTGGGGGCCTTCCTCCTGCTGCACACACACACACACACATTAGAAAAGAAAACACATTGAGAAGGAAACATACTGAGAGATTTAGATGAAACTTGCACCTGTCAGATGATACAACTTCCAAATCTGCTGTGCATGTGCAAGGAGTGCAATGTGAAAACACACTGTTCCTTGCATTTTAGCATAAGTCTCATTTCTATTGCAACTCTCCACCTGCAAAACACAGCTACTGCAATATCTCTCTTTATTCACTGCTGCCAAGCTGGGCTGTTTCAATGAGCCGTCCCACTCCACGCAGAGAAAACAATGACTTGCATGCTGCGTTTACCTGTTTCTCAGCCACTTTGCCATTTAACTTGGGTATCTTGCTCCCGGCGATGACTGTGGGTTTCTTTCCCCTCGGAAAAGGCATGGCTGGCTCCTTTTATCCTCTTAAATAACCCTCGGCAGACAACGGCCCCACACACACTGTGATCTGCTGTGCAAAGGAAAATAACGTTAGCAAATTGGCGGGTCGGTGTTAGAAAACGATACGGCGGCGTGCTGCTTTGATGTTCGACTTGCAGTTTTTTAAATCCAGAAGAAGAAAGAGAAGTTAAACGAATAAAAACACAGGTTATCTGTTCTGTGTTAAGCATCCAATCCTCCGTGCAACGCTGGGTGGGGTTTCCTCACGTGAATCTTGTCTGTATTAGAAAGTATCCAGAGTTAAAAATCGCTCATAAGAAATGTTATCTTACCGTAGTTTATGATTCCTTTGCGTTTGGGTAAATGGAACAACAAAAAGTTCGTTTAATTCATAAAAATTCAAGCTTTGCAGCGTCGCTCACTCGCTTCTTTCAACCAGACACCAAACAAAAGTGTTTCCGCTGCAGTTCCAAATCTACTCCGCCTCGCTCCCATTGGCTGGAATTCGACTCCGGCGGACCAATCAGCGCGCCGCTAGGGATGCCGTTGTTATGGAGCGTTCGTTTTGCGGAACAGGCGCCGCCCGGTCGCTTTGTAAACTTAATAATGATTGATTTTGTGACGGCGTAAGCCTTTAAAGTAACAAATGATTTAACGATTTATGTATTTAAGCGACTAAGCTTGTTATTTGGTTATGAGAAGTTAAGTCAAAAGTTAAGAGGACGAATAACTCCCCGCCCACCTCATCTACATTTCGACCCAAATCCAACACACCCACTAGGAGGAGCCGGTGGAATTTTCAAACCCCTTGGCAACCAATAGGAGCTCAGAGGTTTTACAGTTTGTTGATGTTTTCCTCACCATTGAAGCACGAGTCCAATGAACACTGACAGTCTGTGACATGATTAAATATAAACTGGGATTTAACTTCAGCATCTTGGATTTAAAAGGGCGTCTGGGAAATAAAAAGCCTGCCAGTTTGAAAGAACAATCTTAACTGAAGCGGAGTTCTTTTTTATTTTAGAAACACAAATAATTTATCTACAGTTACCATTTGTGGGTTAGTACATCATTGTTTTGACATGTGATTTGGGCTTCTGTGTGCATGTTTGCCTTGGATCGTGGCACAAAGGATTGCAACATCAAATCCTGTGTACTGGTAAATGCTTTTGTATTAAACCCCTTGTTTCTGTGACTGAGTGAAATTTCAGGACAGGCATAAGGCAAACACACATAAAATTAGAATATACACACAAGTGAACCTAAACTCATGTGGCTGTCGACCCATTTCCTCATGAATCCTCATTTGTCTGCAGATATAAGAAACTAAGACATATCACACATGCACACACACACACACACCTATTGCTTGGGCTAATATGCTGCGTTCACGTCATATCGGAAGAAGCGGAAGAACGGGATGACATCTCCCAAAATCATTTTAATTTATGAATTCAAAATCAACCATAAACAAACCGCAGCAGATGTTAATCGCTTTTTGTAAGCAGATTTGATTGTATCACTGTGACTATAACAGATAATTAAGATTTTTATTGTTTTGGACTGCGAGTGGGATTGCTGCCATGTTTCTCGCCTGTGTTGACGCACTTCCACAATTTGTGACGTCAAGTGGGAAGATTTTTAAGTTTTTCCCAGTCAACAGCTCATATTTACGACAAATCCGACATGACATGAACGCGTAAAGCACAAACAAATGGGGGAGAATAAGCCATTAGACATTCTTCTTTTTCAGGTTCAGCGAGTCACAGGCTACAGTTCGCTCTTGGAGGTTTTCGTCAGAAACGCCAAGACTTGCCTATAGACAATTGTTGATGAAGTGACCCCTAAAATCAAACTGATAGATCGTGTTGAGCAATGAACACACCAACCCAGGGATCATGTGCAAGAGGCCTGTTGGGGCCCAAAACGCCCAGATACTGCAGCAAATCTGGACGATGGATGGTCATAAAGAATGCCGATTATATATTGTGTGCATCCAAAAGGGACTTTTTAATGCGGATATAAAGTCAAGCTGGCAGCTAATATCAATCCAGCTGCCAGTAAATTTGGGAGGAGCCATCTTTGATTCTGGCTTGAATTATGAGAATCAAGGTTATAGAGTTCATAAAGAGTTTCTCATTCATGTTAAGAGAGAGAAATATTTCTTGATTGAGTTCATTTCAATCCTATAGTGACTTGGGGAAAGTTCATCCGTATAAAATGCCAGATAGGGCGATGAAACTTTGTGAGTACGCCCTTTGGCTCGTGAACCAAACGCACCCAGGATGCAGCGCTGTGAAACTCTCCAAAATGAACAAACTCAACCTCGGTTTGTGACACAAAAACACGTTAGACAAAACAACAGACAGAGAGTCCTTGGGTGCGCTCCATTTAAAATCTCGCTCCACGTTTCTCTTTATTTTGAAGCGGATCCTCTGACGCGGCGCTGCGGCCTGCGGCCCAGGGAGTGCAGGCCGCTCTCTAATGAAGTCAGGGGAGAGATATCATCGCACAACACCGCTTTTATTTCACCTCCCCTCCCTGTCGGTCCCTCGTCCAAGAAAAAAAAAAAAAGAAAGAAAGAAAAACTTCCTCCTAATAAGAACAATTTGTTCCAGATTGTCTCTGTCTCCGTCAGACCTGGGTCAAACACTATTCACAAATAAGCCTTTGCATGTGTTTTAATCTGCTTAGAATACCAGATGGGTGGGGTTTAACCACGACAGGACGATTCAGCATCAGGTTAGTTGTGAATCAAATTAAAACGAAACTGATTGGCAGTTATTTTCCGGGATTGTCGAAACTTTCTGGCACTTTCTGTATTGTCCTATGCGGTTAAACCCCACCCACCGGGCACCTTAAATAGGGCAAAACAAGCCATACATGTATTTGAAAGTGCGATTTGGCTCAGGCCCGGTCAGCATCTGTGATGCTTTACCTCCTCCGCATCCTCTTCATCCCCCTCCTTCCCCTCCATCTGCTCCTCTTCCTCGTGACTTCTCGTGACTCTCTCTTCTTCAAGACTTCAGTTTGACCCGAGCAAAGGGAGAGGAGAAAACATGCAGAGTCATTTAGTAGAAGTTCATATGGTGTGTGTACATTTGTTTTTTTGGGTTCATTTGTTCATGAGGTAGACATGTGAATGAGACTAACACGCAAACAGACTCTCTCTCTCTCTCTCTCTCTCTCTCTCTCTCTCTCACACACACACACACACACACACACACAGACAGGAAGTGAATATGATTTGTGAATTCATTTGTCAACCCATTTCCTTGTTAATTCATTTACATCGCTGACACCAAAGAGCAAACTGTCTCCTGTTACTAACTGGTGAGTAAGGCTGCAGGCAGATATGGGCCTGATGTTTTCTGCATATTGTTGAATGTTTTGGTATAGTTTTTGTTTTATTATTTTTACTTTAATCTCAACCGCTCGCTTCTCAAAATGCCTTCTGCCCGTTGCCAGATCTCATAGTAAATAAGAATCTGTTCTTATTTCTTATTTCTGGTTAAATAAAAGTTAAACAGCATGGGGTTTTTTTTTTGCGATTTCTTGCTCAGAAAATCCTCATGCACTTCCTTGTTTTGTTACTTTTGCAGTGAAGATTTAGTTTATTTCTATTCTTATCTGTCCATTCTTTTCTGAGCTTTCCCTTGAGGCTTCATGTCATATGCAGAGGGACATTTTGCTGTTTAGGTTGCTAACAAATATTAACAGGAGGCTGCAAACTCTTTCTCATAAACAGAAATCCAAAGCCAGTAACATTATGAATGTTATCAAAGGATTATTGGTTATTGATCAGTGAAAGTGGCTTCTAAAACCCTAGATATTCCCTCAAACAATGTAAAATCATGACAGAATATTGATCATGAATTTCTGAGTCTATCCATTTGATAATAAGCCAAAAATAAGCCTAAATCAAGACTTTTATAATGCAGAACTGTCTCTTTGGATTTGTCACTAATGGGAATGCATGCAGTCACATTTTAATAAAAGCTGTATTAGTTTTATCAGTGCTTCATTTAATGCTAGGAAGCATCTGGGGTTATTAAATTGGCAAGTGCCATCACTTGGGCTGCAAACTTTATTTAAGCAGGGTAGTGTAACGCAGGAACAGCCAGGAAATAAAAAAGCAATGAAGAAGAGTCCTCCTCCTCCCACAAAAACGCTGGTGTCATTTTATTTGCCTGTCCGCATGTCCAAGTCCGATTGCCAAGAGAAAACATTCTTTGTTTTAACGGTAATTTGTTCCACATCTGCGCTTCATTCTGTATCTCCTCCTCCTCCGTCCATTCTGAACCCGGGTTGCGGGCCTTGAGCGAATCATGGGAGGACAATAGAGCATGTAAAGTTTGGGATACGCTCGCAGAGGGACCGGAGTGAAGTGGATCCTCTGGTGCTGCTGATAGCGTCACTGGTTTTGGCTGCGTGAGCGGGGAGCTGAGAGAAGACAGAGAGACTTTGTTTTTGTGTGTGTGTGTGTGTGTGTGTGTGTGTGTGTGCGTGTGTGTGTTTTGGGAAAGACATTCACCATGCACACATGGATAGTGTTACTTACGCCCCAGAACTCTAACCTGAAGCGAGTTATTATCATTGGGGAGAATTTAGTTTATTAAATTAAATTGTATCATATCCACCAATTTATCCTGGAGAAAGATGATTTATAAAAACACACGGTCGCTTAGATTTCAGGCCGGCAGTCAGAGAGAAGCCAGGGTCTGCATTCACAAAAGTGCTCTTAAAGTCTTAAGATGTTACTTAAGAAGAAGTTTTAGAAAGTTCCTAAGAAGACTCTTAAGGGCAATTCCCCAATATTTTCTTAAGATGAGTCTCATCTCTTACCAACTTCTCCTTGTTTCTTACTTAGGAACTTCTCAACTAGGGCCTAGCTAGCAACCGCAATGTAAGCAAGCATAAAGTGAAAATGTATTTTCAGTAGTTTAAATAAGCCTTTGACAACATTAATGGCCTCTATCTGCTAGCTATAGCAATATAACCTTTGTTCATTTGAGAATTTAACGACCGTTAAGAGGAAAACGCAGTAGAAATGTATCAGCTAATGCTAACATTTACTAGCTAACCTCTTAGTCTAACAGCTAGCTAGCTAAAATGTTAGATAGCCTACAGTAAGTAAAACTATTATACTTTGAAATACCTACTTAATTGCCTAAAATGTTTTTAAATGAATACATTTAGAGGCTCACCTTTTCACTGCAGCAATTTTAAGTGGAAGGTTACCTTAAAGTTAAGAAAAACTTAAACAAATTTTTAAACAAATTTGAGAACTTTGCTTTCAAGAATCCCATTTAGTCATAAGTCTTTTTTTCTTAGGAAGTAAAATAAGAAGAAAGTACTTAAGAAATAATTTAATGATACAAACGTGTTAACTTTTTTCTTAAGACTATGAAAAAAAAAAAAGTAGGTTACTTGGAAGAGTAGTTTTGTGAATCTGGCCCCTGTATGTGTCTATGTGAGCACACACACTGTTGAGCAACTTCTAGAACTGATTGACTGATTGACTGTGTGTGTGTGTGTGTGTGTGTGTGTGTGTGTGTGTGTGTGTGTGTACGTGTGTGTGTGTGTACGTGTGTGTGTGTGTGCGTGTGTGCGTGCGTGCATGCATGCCTGCTTGTTTACACGCATGCCTCGATGTGTGTGTCCATGTCATTCCAAATTAATGAACTGTAGAAACACAATTACAGCCTCAATCTTTCGCAGGCTGTGAAAGCCAAAGCATCTCCCTCTTGTTTGTTGAATCAAGCCTTGGGAAACACAGACTCTTTAAAACAGCGTCTATCCAAGGCCTTGTTTCATTGTATTCAAATGGATGGGGCTGTCTCATTTCATTAACGCACCAGCGATAGTCAGGGTAACACTTTGCATGTAATACTTGCTTTGCTGCTTTTCTGTTTTGCCAACTTGGAGTGCCAAGTATTTAGCAAAGCCCTCTCTCCCCATAAATTACACAAAAGAAAGACATTTTGGCCAAACAGTGTGTTTTTGTAACCCACACATGGCAACTGTAGACCTAGTAGTTATCATTTAAGGGTTCGGAAACACAACAGGTTTGTGCTGTGGAGGCCTGCACAGTTTCCCCCCCTTCATCTAATACCAAACTGAACTTCCTGCTTGTCACATAAACCACATCCTGGCTCGCTGACAGCTCATATGGTGGCTGGCTGCGGTTGGAGCCCACAATCTCCCTTTCCATCTCTATTCTGTGAGGCGGCGGAGGGGACTTTCTGTTCTCTCAGTCCTGTTTTTCTCTCACTTCACTTTCTCTCTTGCTATCTCTTGCACATTTGACGCTCTTTCATTTTTTACATTTTACCTTATCCGTTTCAACTGCTTGTCTGAATATAACAAGCCAGGAATGTGCAACATTTTTGCAGAAGAGGGACTAAAGGCATAAAAAGGCAATGCTGCACCCAGAACCAGTCAGGGGAAAGATGTGCACCCTGCCTGATTTTAACTGAAGGCGTTGGTTAACAATATTCTAATGAAAAAATACATAAATGAACAGATTATTAGGAAAGAGGCACCTTTGGACCCTTTCTGTGCCTTGTACAGTATCACATTCTCAGATTTTGCAAGAGGAGGCTCCAAGAGAAAATGAACATACTGCTCCAATAAACGATCACTTGGCTGAGCGAGATGTTTGTGTGTTTTTCCCTCACAGGATCAAATGCAGGCAGTGCGAGGAGACCAACGGGTGCCACAGCCCGGTCCAGAAAATGCTGGCGCTCCTTCAACCCTAGAAAGCAATCCGCTTCACGCCGGGGTTCTGCACAGTTTTGCCCATAATATGTCTAAGAACATACTCCACTCATTTATGAACCGACTGGAATGGGCGGAACCTGAGGTGGATTGCGGTTGTTATCACAGCCAGGAGACGTTAGCTGAAGAACTGGCCTCAGCAGTGATTGAGGCGGCTCTGAGAGAAGCCTCTGGAACTCAAACCGCGGAGGATTTCCAGAGTTCAAGTTCTAGACGGGGCAGACGCGCCCAAAAACCGGCGTTCCTGAACGCATCTACGAGGGAAACGGACCGGGGCGCTTCTTTGGACGCGGACATGGACACGGACGGCAAGAACTCGTCCGCTCTCCAGACCTCCAGAGGCGCCTGGCCCTGTCACCTGCCGCTGTCCCAGTCGGGGCTGCCCGTCGTGGGATCCCTCGACTACCCCGACGCCCCCCCCACCACCCCTCTCTTCCCCGAGCTGGTGAGGAGCAGAGACAGTTTCGCCCGGAAGCTGAAAGGAGGCCTCGCCAAGGAGTTCCTGCCCTCGCCGCCTCCTCCGACCCCGAAGGATAAACAGAACGGAGAGGCGGCAACAACGGCGGCGGACGAGTGTCAGGCCGCAGTCGCCGACCCCAGGGTGGAGTTTATGGAGCATCTGATGCGTTCACTGTCCATAGGGTACGCTGAGGGAGGAGAGATTGCATGGACAGACGATCTGGTAAGAGTCGTGGACGGTTACAGAGGTGAAAATGACGACGTAGGACCCCAGGATAGAGCCAAAATGGCGGCCTACGCAGAGGCGCTTTCTGGGGAAATCATAGACTGGGTGACCAATCACTACCCTTTGATGTTAAGCGCCAAAAACAGAGAGCAGATAGAGGACGATGATGATGATGACGTTCATCAACTAGCCCACCGATTGGCTGAAACCATCATCACCTCCACCCTGAATGAAGTTAAGATGGCGTCTAGAGTTTCAATGTGATCACTGCGATCGTATTTGTGATAACTGAAGTGTACACACACAAACACACACATGCACACTTGCAAACACACCAGTTGCGTGCAAATAAAAGAAAACACACATGCCTACACAAACCTACATGCACACACACACTCGCGTGCGCACACACACACACACACACACACATTGCCTCCGGTTAATGACTGAGTTTTTCATTTAATTGTGGTTTACTGTAGCGGTATTGTTCTCTAATCTGATATTGAATGCATGACTAAGCTTATTTTTCAATGAAATTCAATAAAAAGCTGAAGCAGTTGAAGCGTTTCATTACAAAATATTCCATTGTAAAAAAATTACATTTACTCTTACAAAAAGATGCGTAGTGGATAGTGGCTGAAAATGATACTTTTACACCCTGGATGCTCCATATTTAAGATGCTGAATGATGAACTTGAGGTAATGGTTTCATTCCAAAATGGATATATAGTATACTGTATATTGGAAACAAACATGTCACTTTGACCAAAGTCCTGTAGCAGTAACCACTAATGTCCAATAGATGGCAGCACAGGAGTGATGCTCAGCTTCCTGAATATTGGGCCATGAGGTCACCAGGGTCAACAGACTGAGGTCAAATCACTCTCCACTTCTGTTAGTGGAGGTACTTCAAAATTATACCATTAAAAAAACTTATAACCAATGTATTAAAAAAAATCTTCTTTTTGTTTGTCTTGATTCTGCTTTCTTGCCGAGTTTCCCTTGAAAAAATAGATTCTTAATCTCAGTGGGACTACCTGGACTACTGGACTACCTTATATATATAAATATATATATAAAGGTTAAGTGGAAATAAATCGAATACAATTGTTGTGAATGAAGACTGGAACTTTTCAATGTTAATTTTGAACTGATTGACCTGGGCAACAGAGAATTGACCCAAACTCAGGTGGAAATGTGTACCGCCTCCTCAGATATTTGAAATCTAACATCTCTCAGATAGAAAATAAACAGGGATCTTTGTTGTTTTTTATTTGCATATTTAATTATAATGATTCAAACTGTGTTGAATGATTCATAACTTGGTGATCCACAGTCCCTCCTCATCATTTTTGTTCGTTCCTTCCATGAATGAATTTGCACCACCAGAGACAAAATGCAACTATCACCAAAACTGGCAGTATGCATTGATTTGCATTGTAGATGTTTGTGTGAATTTGTGACTCGTCATAAATAATGAGTGCACTCCACTACTTTTTGTGACACAGGACTGGTTGGGAAGTATATCCAGATGTAATAAGGGGGGATGTTGGGTCGTTATATGGTTGTTTCCCCTCACATTTGGCCTTGGATTCATCGATTCATCCTCTTGTGCCATTCTCCTTCGTCCACACTGGAAACAGAGGACTGGGATTTGGCATGGAAGTGCGTTCTGGCTCGAAGAAAACTTATTTTCATACTCAGTCACTTGCTCACTTACTGAGGTCACCGCAGCCGTCATATCATAATTAACACAGATCCGGGAGGAAAGAAAAGAGAGAGCGGCGGTCCCTAAGCAAACAGTGATGTGAGTCCTGCTTTTCTTCTTGCCACGAAGAAAAATCGCCGCTGGGAACGAAGACGGCCGGAGAACGCCAACTCCACTGAAACAAAAACTATTGAAACGCTAAAGAGCTGTTTCAAATAAGAGTTTTATTGTTCTTCTGGATCATATTTATGGCCTGAAAGAGATTAGGTCAGTGGGCAGAGAGCAAGCTTGTGTCCCGTCATTTGTACACATCATCATCATCATCACACACACACACACACACTCACTCACATATACACACACACAC